>NC_079519.1:2911785-2967640 GCF_000801105.2 Raphanus sativus | reverse complement strand
TCGAGAAAAGGCTCCATTATCTCATCCCATCTTTCTGGTATGGGTATAGTTGAAGTAGCTGTCCACAGACGAACTATGTGCCTCTTAGGGATCGATATCCAAATAAGCCACCCAATGTTTTGTTGTCCAAGCAGTGGCGCATAGATATCATCAATGTCCTCCCCCCACTTCTTGTTTTTGATTGGCAAAATGAAGGGCATTGATCCGTCATACAAACTCGCCGCCCACTAGGGTAGCATTTTTCCTAAACCATTGTGATCAGACGACGATGTTTGAAGACCAGATACTGTTCTCTCCAAGACTGGGTAAAGTTGTGATCCAGGAAGCACATTCGCTCGCTCCGGAAACATTGTGGGTTCTCCTTATACCTCTGCCTCAGCACATTCATCCAAGCATCTATATGCTGCATATAAAATAATACAAGTTAGAACCTTCCAGACGACTTACAAATAAGTCGTCTGGAAGGTTTTCCAGCTGGACGACTTACAAATAAAGTCGTCTGGAAGGTTTTCCAGCTCGAAAACCTTTCCAGACGACTTATTGTAAGTCGTCCAGCTGGAAAACCTTCCAGACGACTTATATATTACAAAATCTATACAAAGACAAGTTACCAGACGACTTATTGTAAGTCTTCTGGAAGGTTTTCCAGCTGGACGACTTACAAATAAGTCGTCCAGCTGGAAAACCTTCCAGACGACTTATATTTACAAATCTATACAAAGACAAGTTACCAGACGACTTAAAGATAAGCAGAAGACTTACTACGTCTTCCAGCCATGCTTTGGATGTCCGGAGTTTTTGATACCACCAAGTTGGTGATGTACGTGGTTTGTCCTCTTCCTTAGTGAAATAATCACTGCAAACAAAAAAAGCAATCAGTTTTGGTAGACTAAATCAAGCTATTATGGGTAAAGCATCACTTACGGATCAGTTTTCAACCAATCAGCGAGCTCCTTCATCTTAGGTCTGTTAGTGTGGGAAAATGGATTTACTTTCCCACTCTAAGGAGTCCTTCTCTCTGCCGTATAAGGAGATATCTGCGTGGAGCAGGTTTCTTCGTTCGTTCACTCCTTGCACGCACAGAAGCAGTGGGAGCTGTTTGGTCCAATACAACCAGGCTCGGTTCTGAAGCTGAAGCTGGATCGGTGGAAGCGAAGCTCGGTTGTTGATCGTTGGAAGCGAAGCTCGGTTGGTCAGTGGAAGTGAGAGGAACAATCTCTTTGGAGGTGACACCATCTGCTTTATCCTCCGGCAAGATCTTATATACCGAGATCGCCTCATCTGCTGTATCCTCCGGCAACAATCTCTGCAAATAAAAGAGAACAAGTTAACCCTGGACGACTTAAATAAAAGTTGGGAGAGGATTTGGTTCCAGCTGGAGTTCAGACGACTTATTTGTAAGTCTTCTGGAAGGTTTTCCAGCTGGACGACTTACAAATAAGTCGTCTGGAAGGTTTTCCAGCTGGAAAACCTTCCAGACGACTTATTTGTAAGTCGTCCAGCTGGAAAACCTTCCAGACGACTTATTATTTACAAAATCTATACAAAGACCAGACGACTTAAAGATTTGATATTAACCTCTTTGGGCAGAGGAGAAGGCTGTTTCTTTTGTGGAGAAGGCTTTTTCGTTTGAGGAGCAGGCTGTTTCGTCTGAGGAGCAGGCTGTTTAGTTTGAGGAGCAGGCTGTTTCGTTTGAGGAGCAGGCTGTTTAGTTTGAGGAGCAGGCTGTTTAGTTTGAGGAGCAGGCTGTTTCGCCTTTTGAGGAGTAGGCTTTGCCTTGAGGAGCAGGCTGTCTGGTGGGAGGAGTAGGATGATTGGTTTGAAGTGGAGGCTGATCCTTTTGAGGAGTAGTCTGTTTGTTACTAGCCCCGTTTCTGGGGCTTGTGGGGTAGGGTGTTTTTTACTAACCCCGGTTTCTGGGGCTTGAGGGGTAGCCTGATTGGTGACACCAACCTTCTTCTCCACAGCTTCCAATCTATCGGAGATCTTCCTAATCTCCCTGATGCACTTCTTAAACCCCTCTTTCATCATGTCACCTAAGTCCTTGAACATGTTTTTTCTAACTCTCTCTGGTCACCCAACTAGCCTCTTCTCTAGCCTCTTCGTAGCCTCTTCTGTAGCCTCTGTAGGAGCCTCTTCTCTAGCCTCTTTAGGAGCCTCTTTAGGAGCCTCTTTACGAGCTTTCTTCCGAGGTCTCTGATTGTCTTCCTCCACCTCCTCCACAACCATCTCTTTGGCTCTTTTCGATGGAGTCACAAACTTGGTTTTTGTACCAGTGACTTCCCAGCAATCCATGGTCCACTTCCACGGTCTCCGATCATACACACACTTTAATGATGTTCTCCGCGGGCACGTCATCAACCTCAGAGTCCCATTTTGGGCCACATTTCACTAATGTCCTTCTCAACAAAGTTGATCACGCGGGTCTGCAGTAAATAGAAGAAGAATCGAGTTAGATATTTGAAACAAAATACTAAATAGACGACTTATTAAAGTCATCAACTAAGTCGTCCAGCTGGACGACCTTCCAGACGACTTATTAAAGTCGTCTACTAAGTCGTCCAGCTGGACGACCTTCCAGACGACTTATAATAAGTCGTCTACTAAGTCGTCCAGCTGGAAGACCTTCCAGACGACTTATAATAAGTCGTCTACTAAGTCGTCCAGCTGGAAGACCTTCCAGACGACTTATAATAAGTCGTCTACTAAGTCGTCCAGCTGGAAGACCTTCCAGACGACTTATAATAAGTCGTCTACTAAGTCGTCCAGCTGGAAGACCTTCCAGACGACTTATAATAAGTCGTCTACTAAGTCGTCCAGCTGGAAGACCTTCCGGACGACTTAATTAAGTGAAGATGGAAAGGTACCTGACTCAAGATAGCAGCTTTCATGAATCTGCGGCCTCTGCTGCCGTCGTAAGCCAGAATCGGTGGAGACGGACTGTTTGCTCTGGGTAGACCAATACTAGCACCCAATCCCGGAATAGCTTCGTACGCCCAGACCTGAAGAACTTGTATAAAGCCATCCACGGTGTAACAGCCAGTAATATCTTTGTTCCACAAAGAGTCCATCAGCACCTTAAACGCGACTCTCCCCCATGGATAATTCTCAAACCTTTCTAAATCCATCACTAGCCTTGCGAGAGTAGCTCGTGTAGCGCTTGAGAACTTTTTCCCTTCAATGAATCCAGTGAAGATGGAAAGGTACGCGAGTCGCTTGCGATCTTCCCTGGACCAATCCCCGCATCTCTTCAGTGCTGCTATTATCTGATCAGTACTTGGCCCAGCTTCCCGATGAACTCCCATCATCTCCCAGAAAGAAACCATCTGTGGGGTAACTTCACATTCTGGTGTCTCAAGGTCCTCGATGTAGTCGCAGTTTAGACCAGTGATGTTTTCAAACTCTAACAGTGAAAACCTCGCAGGTTCTGGACCAACGAGACACCACATCTCGTACTTCTTCTTAATGTCCAGCTTTAAACCGAGCAAGTGGTGAACCAGCCTTGAAGCCCAACCAAATCCCTGCTCCTTGAACTTGATGAAAACTCCCAATCTCGACTCCTTGAGCTCTTCAAATTCAGCATCAGTGAGAGCTTCCCTAAGAGCAGTATGCAACTTCGTGTTATCCGTATGATACGAAATGCTATTGTGGGGTTCTGGCTCTTCCCCTAATGTGTATAACCTACGGGGGAGTTCTGGAATATCCATCCTTTTTGTCTGCAAAATAATCAAAGACAACAATAGAAGTCAGAACACAAGCTAAATCAATCACGCCTTAATTGTTACTCCAGACGACTTAGTAGACGACTTAAATATAAGTCGTCTAGAAAGTCGTCCAACTGGACGACTTAGTTGACGACTTATATTTAAGTCGTCTGGAAAGTCTTCCAAATGGACGTACTAAGTCGTCCAGGTTGAAGACTTTCCAGACGACTTACTTACAAGTCTTCCAGTAGAAAAATTTCAAGCGGACCTGATTAGTCGCAGAAGGAGTTCGAGTACTCGTCATTGTGGTTATAGATCTGAAAAAATAAACGTGAAACGGTGAGAATGAGTAAATTGAAAGAGACAACGTTTTATGTTCATCTTTTCCACGAGTTTGATGACTTACCGGCGTTAGGGTTTACAGAGAAACGGCGCTACGGTTTACAGAGAAGAAGCGGCGGCGCTAGGGTTTAGAAGAAGCGGCGGCGCTAGGGTTTAGAAGAAACGGCGGTGCTAGCTAGTGTTTAGAGTAAGCGGCGGTGAGAACGTTGGTGAGCACGGTGGCGAGGGCGACGGTTTGTTCGGAAATAGTGGAAGCGGGGGCGCTAGGGTTTAGAGGAATCGGCGGCGCTAGGGTTAGAAGAAGCTGCGGCGACAACGGTGAGAATGAAGTGAGATAGATAGCCGACGTTGAGAACGATGGTTGTTCGGAAATAGTGGGAATTCGAATCGCCTTTGATATCGCCGGTGAGAGAGAACTGTTAGGGTTTCTGTTCGCGGAAAATGAAAAAAAAAAAAAAATCACCTTATATATTGGGTAAATAATCCGGTTAGCTTTAAAAGTACATTGGTAAACTTTAAGGTTTGGTCCGGTTTAGACGACTTATTCTGGCTGATAATGTACATCAGACGACCTAATATTTAGTCGTCTGGGAACAGAAGACTAAATATTAAGTCGTCCAATACCCTAAAATGAACCCCTAAACTAAAATGACTAAATTAACTTACTAACCACGTTATAAAATCAAATTATACTTCAATAGTGTTTACTATACACAGAAACGAACACGCCTAGGTAATTTTAAAAATTTTCAAAAACGGTTTTAATGCTTTCCAAAATCTAACCCTAAGAACACATACAATACTACAACATATGTTGATGAAACATAAACTAAAGAATATCATGACTCACTACTTTCACTCATCTGGGCTGAAAACAATTGAAATTTGTTATATATTAATTTATATCTCTTAAGACATATGTTAATTACATAATTCCAATTTTTCACTTATCAAAATATTTTTTACAAAATTTTTAAATTATGTTTAAGAATAACTGTCCAGACGACTTAACTTAAAGTCGTCTGGACGACTTATTTTCAAGTCGTCTGTTTACAGACGACTTGCGAGGGGTAGAAACGTAAAAAAAAATCCGTTTTTTTGTTTGTTCACAAGGAGATAGTTGTAATTTCAATAGCCTTTTAAGTTACTTTTGCCTTTGACCCAAGTTGGGGTACTCTTTTGGGTTTGACTCCAAGTTTTGAGTCACAATTGGTAATTCTCCCTATTCTTTATATCAAAATGGATTTTCTAATTTCGGGAACAGAAGTGGATCTTCTAGAACTACATTATAACAACTGTCTTTGAATGGTATGGCAAAAAAAAAAAAGACCACTGGTCAATATCCTAAAACCTGTTTCCTTTTTTTGTCACTTACAACTCGTTTCCTTAGAAGTAGAAAGTTGTAGTACATTGCAAACCAAAAACATGAGGAGGAAAACACTGATGTGCCCATACATGAAGAAAACACAAGTCATACCAAAATACCACATTCTAAAAAAGATGAAGAAAACACAAGACCTCTCCCGGCTACCTACCCAATCCCGACTTGTCACATTGATGTCCCTTGCATTTACTGTGGGATATGACTTGTTTAAGTGAAAAGACATTCATTCGGTTAGCTTAAATGAATCGTGTGGATTTACTTAACAAGATGAAAGTGGCATGATTTCAAAACACTCAAAAAATACTATCTATCTTATTAAAACAGAAACATTCTGTTGGACCTAACATTTATTTTGTAAGTTTTTAAATTAAATACATTTTTATACTTTATAGTTAAACCTACATTAAATTATTAATGTTCCTTCCTTATACTATTATCCATGTTTCTAAACAATATACTTATTTCTTTATACTACTATCAATGTTTCCAAACAATATATTTTTATACTACTATCAATGTTTCCAAACAATACAATAATTAATCTTAGTTATTTTATATCTATCATTTTCTCTTTAAAATTTTGTAGAAACGTCATAATTTCATAAATTACAAAATAATAAACTTCAAAATTTGGATTATAAGATTACAAATTATGAAACTATTATAATTTAAATCAAATTAGATTACATATCGGTCATCCAACAGTTCAATCGGTTAGTCTCGAATTTTAATATTTTTTTTAATATGAATATTTTAAAAACTTAAATTGAATTGTTAGATCTCCGGATTAACCGGTATAATCACAATCGGGTTGAATTAAAAAACACTGATTTAAATGCAAAAATATTCTAAATACACTCTTTAAAATTACCAAAATATTTGTTATATTATTAGTGAATTTTTCATCGTAAAATATTCCGCGCTTTTAAGCGCGGGTCAAAATCTAGTATATTTTTTAAAAAGGATTGTTATTAAAAGGTTAGAAACATCTTCAACAGAGAACAGTAATGACTGTCCTACACCAACAACTACTTTGCCATACAAACGTTTCTATTATTTTTTTGTCATCTGTCTGATGGATTAATATTCAACTTCAAACACAAATTACACCAAGGCAGTACACCTAGCTAGCAAGGAAAAGATTCCTTTCGGAGCCAGCAGCCAAAGTAGTAAAGCAGTACTACCTAGAAAAAAGATAAAGTTATCTCATATATATTAAAAACGTTTATACTTCCTTTTTACCATTTTAAGTGGTGTTTAAAATTTTTACACAAAGATTAAAAAAATATTAATTTATATGCAATTTATCTTGGTTACATAAAATTGTATTAAATAAAATAAATCTAACCAATAAGAAAAACATGTAATATTTTGTAATTGATTACAAATTTTAATTGACATTAAAATTTATCTAAAAATGTGAGAATATCACTTATTATGAAATAAAATAAAAATATTTAAATACCACTTAAAGTGGTATGGAGAGAGTATATTTTTTTATTTAAATTAAACTTGGTCATTAAATTTATTTATTAAATAATTATTTTAATGTTCATGAAAAATCGAAACGACTAGTTCATAAGCTATTACTCATTTTGATACCATTTAAGGCACAACGGCATGGCTGAATCGTTGACTTAACTAAGAACTCATGTCCATAAGACTCAAAAGCGTCACTAAAAAAAGCCAAAATGCAAATCAAAACTGAACTACACTCCGATGCTCGATTTGTTAGTTCAAAATGTCCAAAACATTCATTATATCTATTACAGTCCTCGCATTTTATGTAGTAATCACTTTAAAAGTGTTACTAAAAGGCTAGAAATAGGCCTAATTAGAAACATCTTCAACAAACAACAGGCATGATCAGTTATGATCAGTTATGACTGTCCTACACCAACAACAGTTCAAACATTATATATCCTGATCAAGTAGAAGAATGTTGAATGATGACATTTGTAGGTATAAGAATTACTTTACATAGCAACGTTTCTATAATAATTTAAAAATTCACAAAATAAGAAACGAAACAAATGATTCTTGCGCAGAAAGTGCTTTGGCACACCCACCTACTTTTGTTATATTTCCTTTTCGATCAAGACACGAACACCAAAACTTAAATATGATATTCTTACCTCTCACAAGCTCCCACTAACGACGTCGTTTTAGCTGATTGACTTAACGTATATATTAGAGAAAGGCAATCTTGATTTTTTTTTTTAAAGTTTTCAATTTTTATTAGTTTCTTTTCCACTTTCAGTGGTTGCCTTCCACAACGCTAAAACAGAGTCAATGGCCGTCTTTTCCCCACGGAAGCAAGACAAAGAAGAAGAAGAAAAGCACTGTCCTTTCTTACGAAACCCATCACGAAGACTACGATGATCACAATCACCTTCTTCATCATGATCCTACTTTCATCTTCCTCTTACGCAGAAGACGACGTGCTCTGTCTCAAAGGCCTCAAGAACTCGCTCACCGATCCTTCAGGCCGGCTCACCACCTGGTCCTTCCCCAACTCTTCGTCTTCCTCAATCTGCGAACTCGCCGGAGTCTCCTGCTGGAACGAGAAGGAGAATCGCATCCTCTCCCTCCACCTCCCGTCGATGCAACTCTCCGGTCAGATTCCCGAATCTCTCAAGCTTTGCCGCAGCTTGCAGTCTCTGGACCTCTCCGGCAACGAAATCTCCGGAGAGATTCCTCCAGAGATCTGCTCGTGGCTCCCTTACCTCGTCACGTTAGACCTCTCCGGTAACAAACTCTCCGGCTCGATACCTTCAGAGATCGCTGACTGCAAATTCTTGAACGGTTTGGCTCTCAACGAGAATAAGTTAACCGGTCCGGTTCCTTTTAAGTTAACCCGGTTAGACCGGCTCCAGCGGCTTTCTCTCTCCGACAACGATCTCTCCGGTTCGATTCCCGCCGACCTCTCCCGTTTCGGAGAAGACGGGTTCGCCGGAAACGACGGACTTTGCGGGAGGCCGTTGTCAAGCTGCGGAGCGTTGAACGGTAAGAACGTGACGGTCATTGTCATCTCCGGTGTGACGGGAGCTGTCGGGTCGTTGTGCGTCGGGTTCGCCGTGTTCTGGTGGTTCTTCGTCGGAGACGCGAGGAGGAGGAAGAGGAACGGTTACGGCGCAGGAGAGTCTAACGACGACGGTGATTGGATCGGTCTGTTGAAGTCGCGTCAGCTCGTTCAGGTTGCTCTGTTTCAGAAACCTATCGTGAAGATCAGATTGGTTGATTTGATTGTCGCTACGAACAGTTTCGATTCCGACAGTGTCCTTGTTGTCTCTTCGAGAACCGGTGTTTCTTACAGAGCTGATTTGCCTGACGGGTCAGCGCTTGAGGTCAAGAGGCTTAGCTGTGGGTATGGGGTTGGTGAGAAGCAGTTTAGGTCGGAGGTGAACATGTTAGGTCAGATGAGGCATCCGAATCTGGTTCCGCTTCTCGGGTTCTGCGTTGTGGAGGAGGAGAGGTTGTTGGTGTATAAGCACATGGGTAACGGGACGTTGAACTCTCGGTTGCGGGGTTTGGATTGGCCGGGTCGGGTTAGAGTCGGTGTTGGAGCGGCTAGAGGGCTAGCTTGGCTGCACCATGGATGTGAACATGCGTGTATGCATCAGTACATTAGCTCAAATGTGATTCTTCTAGATGAAGATTTTGATGCTCGTGTTATAGATTATGGTTTGGGGAAGCTAGTAGTGAGTTCTTCTCGGGACTCTAACGATAGCTCGTTTAGTAACGGAGATCTCGGTGAGGTTGGCTACGTTGCGCCCGAGTGTTCGAGCACTATGGTTGCGTCTTTGAGTGGGGATGTGTATGCGTTTGGGGTTGTGCTTCTTGAGATTGTTACGGGACGAAAGCCGGTTTCGTTTGACAGTGGTGAAGATGGGTTTAATGGGAGTTTAGTGGATTGGGTGAGTAAGCATTTGAGTAATGGGAGAAGCAGAGATGTGGTTGATAGAAGTTTGATTGGTAAAGGATATGATGATGATGAGATCATGCAGTTTTTGAGAATCGCGTGTAGCTGTGTTGTGTCGAGGCCTAAAGAAAGACCATCGATGATCCAAGTTTACGAGTCTTTGAAGAAGTTGGGAGATCGATATGGTTTCTTCTCTGACCATAGTGATGAGTTTGTTTCCACTGATGTATAACAAAGAACACCGAGTTAAACTGATTTGAGAGTATGATGATTATGCTGCTGCTGCTTTGTAAGTACAAAGATCGATGCATTCTTTACCACATACTTGCGTAATGTTTTCACTTTTAACTGTGGTTTTTTGGTTGTGTTGTTATAGTTCTCTTCTCTACAACCTAAAATACTAACAATATATCTAAAAGTATAATTTACAAAACCGAATTAAAAAAAAATGCACAAATATTTTTCTATTTTAGGTTAAACTTGGGTTTTTTTTTATCGGTTTTGATTTTGAACGCAAACAAAATCTGAATTGTTTTGGATTTCATAAATATAGAAAATGAATCTGAATCCCCTAAATCCGAATCGATCTGAAAAAAAAAACTCTCGTTCTTAGACCCTAATAACCACTTTCTATGCATTTCGATTGATTATGCTACTACTTTTTCTCTTGTTTGAATGAGTAAGTTTATAGGGATTTTAGAGTATTTATATATGATTTAAATACTGTTACTTTACCTTTTCTCCTAAAATTAAACGGACAAAATTTATATTTAAATATTATAAATATATTTTTTAATATAAACAAAAAAAACTAAAAACATAAAATAAATATCCATCCGGTCGGACGGGTCAAGATCGAATAGTATCCTTAATGTTTGAGTTCCCTGAATGATAAATGAATATATTTAATTGAAAGTTTTATATGATTTGTATCAGAATGAAAAATTCACTATTATTTAAACATAAATTTTAAAAAATCTTATTTAAAATTTAATGAACTAGACATTTTATAAATATTTTGAAATCCACTCTTATTAAAAATATTTTAAATTGTAAAGTTTATAGGGATTTTAGAGTATTTAGATATAATTTTTAGTTAAAAAAAAATAAAACTCAAATCACATAGTCTTAGGTGATATTCTAGAATGGTTTAACAAAAATCACTTTAATATTTACAATTTATTAAAATCATCTGAAACTTCATTAGAAATGAAATCATCTCAAAATATAGATTGAATACACCCACCTCCTAATAGATTGTTTCTATTCAGTAAATAAACCACCCAGCCGTTGTTATATAGCATGTGCAGATCGTTACTAAAAAGCATGTGTCCATTCGAACATGAAAACACTTAGTGGAGTTAATCGAAAGAACCTTACTAGTAGATCTAGCTCCCACAGTCAACATGAAAACAGATTGAAGGAAACTTAACTCTTCTTTTTTTTTTTTCTTTTTTATCAAAGAAGGAAACTTTACTCTAATTCATCTACTCTCTGCCTCTTTTCTTTACCGTTCCCCTCTTCTCATACGCAGTCACGTCAATAAATGTTCATAATCGTTTTTTAAAGATTTGGCACCGCTTGATAAAAATTTTGCAACCACAGCAGATAAAATCACTCATGCCGAAGTCCAATACCAAGTGGGTATATACACAATGTTTAGACAGTTGAAACGAATATGGAACTATAACAGTTCTTAGACCCTAACCACTTTCGAATGGGGGTATAGCAATGAAAGGACTCTAACAAAAGTTATGTTACCATTTTAAAATTCACATAAATGTTGGAGAATGGATACACGCCCAGTTAAGTGTGATTGGTCAGTAGAATGCAGGATTTAGGATATGACAATGGTTAAACACAAGATAGAGAATGAAAACAATAGGGGGCAATGTCAAAAACACAAGAGCTTAAACATAAGCATATAAAATAATAATAGTGTCTTAGAAACAAGTCTGACAAACGAAGAGATGAATAAAACAGTCTTGAGACAAAAAAAAAGATAAAAAGAGATTACATAGACGGATCACAACCTAAGATAAAACAAAAGTAAAGAGTTTCCACATCTCAAACTTGGTCAGATTAACTTAACCTGTAAAATTGTGAAAATCAAACAATCTGTTTCTGTAAGAATAAGTGTGTATAATCTCAAACTGAATGGAATATTATAATAAACTTACACTTGATCTCTGAGCACACGCGTTTCCTCAAGTCTTAAACATTCGTTTGGTTGAGTTGGACTGAGCTTGGACGATAAGGGGAAGAGGAAACAAGTGGGGGACGAGCAGCTTTGTAGAGTTTGTTATAAGAACGGTTTTCGAGTAAGAGAGCTTGTCCGAGGCTGACGGAGGATTTGAAGGAGCCGTCTTGTCCAAACACAAAAGCCTTGTGAGTGGTCTGGGTTTGGTCTAGTTCAAACAAGACAGCAAGTTTGTTGTCCTCATCAACAAGGAAGCTCCCACCAGAAGATGGATAGAGCTGAAAACCGTAGCTACAGAAGGGGCCCGGGTCCATTCGCAAAAACTTGCTCCAGGACGCACCGTTGGGGTCGACAGTAAGGGTAACCCAAATCTCAAAAAAGCCAGATTCATAACCACCAAAGAGGACCGCAAGCTGCTCATCACCACCACCGCTAACGAAGCTTGAGAGGGTCACAAGGTCACCATTGAAACCATCGAAAGAGTCAAAAGGAAAAGGGAGGCGTGGTCCAAACCTCTCTTTGGCAAAATCAAAACAGATTAAGAAAATTTCCTCCTGTTTTAACACGAGTCCTCTAAAAACTCTGTCTGCAAGATGATGAGCAAAAAAGTAGGTGTTTCCCTTGACAGACACGCCTCGCTGATCCATATCTATCGACCACTTGGGATAATCCTTCACCACATCGAGAACCCTCCATGAATTAGACCTAATTTCATAGATTTCGCACACAAGCTCGTGTTTGCGTTCTGGTCCAAAGGTATCCGCTAAACTCATGATTTTGTGGTTGCGCTGCGAGTCTGAGCCTGAGCCTGAGCCGCCGTCGTCGTATCCGATCGCGAACCTGTTATTTTTGTTGAACTCTTCTCTCGGTTCGATCCACCTTGTTTGACACAGATAAGGGTTCCACAACACCAGCTTCGGGGAGTCGTCCTTCTTGTCCTTAGCCACGCATAACACCAACCCATCGCAGTGATATACTTTGGATACCTCCAACTCGTTGAGCAAATCTACCTCCTTTACCGAGACATCAACAAAATCTGCTTGGAACCTCTCCAGAGAGTAGAGCTTCGCATTCATCGTCAGATACTGTTGCGGCTGCTGCGCTGCTGCTTCTTTCTTCTCCCCAACCAATTTCTCACCGACATTGCTCATCGTCCAAATATTAGGGTTTTACTCGTAAATCTTCTCTATTGCTTTGCTTTGCTTTGGTCGTGTGTTTATATACCCAATAATTTGCCTCCTAGATACCGTCAAGTGGGCTTCGTATAATTTGAGGCCCGGTAATTTTAGCAAGATACTTAACCCATACAAAAAGGTCTTGTCGGTTTCACTTTGATTTTATTTATTTTAAAATGTCTTTCATATCTTAAGTTTTAAATATTTAGTTTTTTAAATATATAAATTTCTACTTCTGTTTTTTTTTTTCTTTAAACTCTCGGTTGCGGGGTTTGGATTGGCAGGGTCCTCTCCAATGCACACTGAAGAAGTGTTGTAGTAACATGTAATGAAATAAAACTACCCTAGCTACGTTTTCGTGAATACTCTGAAAGAAGAGAGTGAAAAATGTAATCGGATTCAAATATCACTTTGTTTTGCAACA
This sequence comes from Raphanus sativus, assembly GCF_000801105.2. Lineage (NCBI taxonomy): Eukaryota > Viridiplantae > Streptophyta > Magnoliopsida > Brassicales > Brassicaceae > Raphanus > Raphanus sativus. The sequence goes on along the minus strand of NC_079519.1, from coordinate 2,954,489 downwards.
AATCATGTTAGAAATGCTCTTACAAGAAAAGAAAAATTCAAACTGTAGTACTACTAGTGCAGCTTGACAAGAGTGTGGATGTTGGATCTTCCTCTGGGCTGGGCTCCCTAATTATTTACGTTAGGACTTCTCTACGGTGGGCTTTGTTGGACCTTAAACTAAAACTATTGGGGTCAAAATCTATAATCCACTTAAGGTGTAAGGTGCGTTTGCAAATAGTCGAGTAATATCGGACCATTTTTGTTAATATACATTAACTCTTCTCTTCTGCAAGCTTTTATTCTTCAAACGAAGAAGAAGGAGAAGAGAAGAAACAGCGAAAATGGCTTCCAAGAGTTATCATCCACTGCATCTGATCATCCTCTTTGTCTACGCTGTTGCTATCTCATCATCTTTTCTCGCCGTCAGATCACACGAACAGTTCCGTAACTTCGATCTAACTCGTTTTCGATTTCTCGATCTAGAAAAAAAAATTAATTTAACCAATCACCGTTGATTTCGAAACTAACCGTCTAACAGGAACAACGGAGACGAAGAGATGAGAAGCCGCGGCGGCGGGGGGCGAAGGCTCCTTCTAGGTTTCAAAGAGACTCCAAAAGGAAGCAACGTCACCTTCGAGTGCTCTCCTTCAGGTCCTTGCGTCTCCTGCAATTCCTCCGAAAAGGTTTCTCTAACTCTCTCTCTCTCAAAATCCAATCGAGAATCTGCTTCACTGTAGATCTAGGGTTTCCAGAAGTTAAGCTCAATCAATGCGATGGATTTTGAATTGGTTTCTTGTTGTTATTGTTGTCTATTGTAGAGAAAAGAGAAGTATCGTTGCAGCGAAACTGGTTATCGGATTCCTTTCAAATGTAGAGAGGTGAGAGGAGGAGGAGAGGAAGCTTCTTCACACAAGAAAGACGCAGAAGAGAAGACGCAACAAAATGAGCAATCTAATGCCAGTAATAATGATGACGAAGAAGTTGTTGTTGATGCATCGTCGGTGAAACAGAGGAACCTGCGTGATGACGACTCTTCTTCTTCACCGGCATCGAAAGCTAAGAAGTCTCAGTCTTACAAAACTTACAGAAGCTGTGTCCCTTCTGCGGATGAGGAGAGAGTGTCAGTTCTTGGTTTCGAGGTAAACATAATAAGAAGAAAGAGATTTTGTTTCCTTGGTTGATTTTGGGTCCTGAGTCACTGACGTTAGATTATTTTTTGACACGTATAAAATTGGACAGGCGGTTATGCTAGGACTGTTACTCGTGAGTGGATCCGCTGTATATTACAGAAAGAAACAGACAGTACCGATGGCCGGAGTATCCAGTGGAAGATCACAGAGCAATTCCCGGTTTTAAGAGATTTCCTTTTTTTTTCGATTTTTGTGAGAAACAGAGATATTACTACGAGTGTATATAATATAAGCTTTTAGGGGCTTTGATATAACTGGATTACTTACTTGTTTATGAGATCAATTCCCATCTGAAAAAAAAATGTTATCACTTTACCTTTAGAAGTCTGTCATTAAGTATATGATTACTTGGTGTTTGATGAGATGTCGTGCGCTTTCTCTAGAGAGGTTTTGTGCAAGAGACAAGCAAGTAACGTATTAGCTTTTGTCATCATGATATGAGAATTAAGTTGGGTTCGAACTAACCACTTTTGAGTCCGATAGATTTTGCACAAACTATTAGCATTATGGTATAAACTAAACCATTGTTTCTCAACACTAAGCGAACAGAGGCACGAGGGCTCTGCTCAGAAGACAAAAAAAAAGTCGCAGAGATATATGCTCGTGTGCCAGTTACTTTGTTTCATGTTACAAAATTGTGTATTACCCATTTACTCTTTATCTTAAGATGAACGTCCACTCCATTGAAAAGATATCTTCACTAATTTAACTATCCTTCTTGAGTATAATTGCTTGATCTTGAACCTCTGTTAAGAGGTTTGTCGCTAGGGAGCGGATTAATGCAAGAGATCAGTTGAAGTAAGTAACAGATGTGTCTACATGATCATTTCTGACTTTGAGAGCAAGTGGAGTTCAGCCTCCGGTGCAATACTAGACAATGAAGGTCCTCTGTTACTTTACTCTGTTTCTAGAATCCAAATATATTTTTTCACTCTTTAGGTTTATGTTATTGATGTTATTCACTGTAAGATGATGAAAAAATTGGTTGAAAATTTTAGGCTTCCCAAGCTTGGAATAGCATCCTTGCCTCTTGGTGCATTTGTGGCTTGGAATAAATCTGTTTGGTTTTCTCACATAATCCACCCTTTCCAAGTGTGATTTCTCGATAATATGGCCGTGCCTAAGGATATATCGGTTGAAGTAGATTCTTCTTTTTGATCAATCAAAATCACATCCACTCAATGATCGATCGTTCTTCTCGACTTAATTGTTTCAGCTACATTCATCTTTCTCACCCACTGCCTACACATTGATATTCTGATGCTTTTCTCCTCCAAACTAATTTCTACTTTAAATCCATCTTGCATTACCTGCATGCTAGACCTAAAATTTATAACGTTTGAAACAATTACGTATTATAGACAATATGATCAATGGCGTCCCAAGAAAAAAACAATATGATCAACGCATATATTGCTTTAATCAATTTGGGGGGTTAAAAGATCTATCCACATAATTAACCATTTAAAATTTAGAGACTTAAGACAGATATTACGTAAGGTTTGAGTAAAGGTTTAAACTCTATGCTCATGTCTCTTTCTTAAATGTAAGTTCATATGTTATAATATAGTGGTAAAAAGTTAATTTCACACTTTATAATCTAACATAGTCCAAAAGCAAAGAACATAATAGTAGACAAACTTGCAATGGTGTTTGAAGTTTTCCCTCAACTGTATACTATGTTGATCATGTAAACATGCTTTAAGTTTGATTTTCTGTTTTGCTAAATTTAGTCATATTGCTCTGGACTTCCATTAGATATATCATATACCCATATTAATTCAAAAAAAAAAAATCGTATACACTGAAACGGCCACCAAATTACTAGTGGAGGTTGTGTACATGATAATATATTAAATTTAAAATGAATAAGTAAATGCGATTTTTTGTTACTTCAGCTTGAAGCTATTAAGCAAAACAAAGGCATAAGATTCCCTGGGCAATTATACGGCTACTCTTTTAGAAAAGGTAAACCAATTTTGAAGTGGGATTCATTTACAATATGGTTATATATAATTTTGATTGGTGAGATTAATATGTATCATATGTTCTACGAACTATGGCCCTATAAAAATATATGTATTATGGGATACATGACACTTATGACAGTAAGCTCTCCATCTGTTGGAAATTTTCTTCTCTTTTTCTTCTCATGAACACTAGCTCCTCTTCTTCCTTTGTAATAAGTGGCTTACCAAAATTTGTGTTTCAAAAATTGTTATGAATCTTTAAATTTACACACAAACAAAAATTACGGCAGCTATGTTACAGTGATGTAAATATATTCCCAAGGAACAATTTTTAATCATGAGTCTAGTCAATGTTGTCATTCTCATCTTTATTTCAGCAAACTTTAATATATGCATAAAATCTTAAGATACATAAAGAAGGGTTAAGGTGGTTAACGCATATATGTTTGGCTAATGTAAAATATTGCTAATTACCTTTTAGATTATTCGAAGTTTGCTGTATGTGAGCCCTTATAATGAAGTTTATGTTGGTGTCTTCAAGTTCGGAAAATAAGCAGCAAGTGATATATCAAGTTATAGTATATGGTGTAACAAAATACTACATACACTAGGGTGAGACCCGCGCTCTGCGCAGGGTAAGATAAGCCTTTTTAGAAAAAAAATTAAAGTTTGAAGTTTTATTTTCCAACATTATATATTTTATAAATGTGATATTAAAATTTAATAAATGTGATATTAAAGTTTGAAATTGTATTTTCCAACATTATGTATTTAATAAATGTAGAAGTATTAAATTTTAATAAATGTAATATAATCGGTCAGCCCATAATTATACTTGTTCGGTTCAATTATAAATGTCATTTATATATAATTTCAAGTTTATTTGATTTAAGAAGTAATTATGGGAAAATATATTATAAATTAAAGTTTAAAATTAAAAGATAACAGAATAAAAAATACCAAAATAAGAAAGTGTAAACTCATAATAGGAAACAACAAAACATATTTAAACCACAGAATAAAATCCACCTATTTAGAAGCAGTAAAATAATAAATTTATCAATACCAAATAAGTTCAGTACAATGCAAATCCTAATAAAGTTAATATTGGTCTTGCAACTATACAATTGAATATTTGATTTAAAAATTATTGTGTATTTTAATATTTTGTAGATATTTGGAATAAAATTAATAAATATCCATATTTTTAATATGTTGTGTAGTATGTAAACACATGTAAAAATAATAAATCAAAGTAATAAATCGTAGTTTCACAGATGTGTTAATCGTAATATGAATAATACAATGTGAAGATATAATTAAATCAAAAGTATATACTAAATAGAATTGTAAAGGAATGCATCTAATTAGTTACGTCGTATCAAACATTTACAAACTACATTTTTTTGTTTATCGGTGGCTTTTTTGAAAACACATTTTAGTGACTTTATTTGTTGGACCTAGGGGTGTTTAATCCAGATTTCGGTTTTGTTTTTTCGGTTTTCCGGTATTTCGGTTAGTAAAATATAACTACCACTCTAAATCATATTTACTTAGGTTCAGTTTATATACTATCGATTTTCGATTTATTCGGTTTTTTACCAAAAACATAATTATTTAGTTTGATGTAATATTATATTAATTTTAGAGTCATGTTGTCAATGCATTCACTTATTAAAAAATATTATATGTTCGTATAAATGAAAAAAAAAAAGAATAACGATTTTACCATCAAATAAAATAATCAAATCTGAACTAAAATAAAGTTTGGAATTTTCAAAATAAAAATAATAAACAAAACATAAGCATGAAAGAAAAGTTTTTTCACTCTTTCATATTTAGTGTTCATCAAAGTCATGATTCTTCGATTGAATACAAAACTCTGTTCGTTTATAGATAAGAAAAACAATTGTGAATAATTTCCACTAATTGTTGTCCATCAAATTTATAACATTCACTTCAATTTAGTCAAATGCTAAAATAAAGAAAACATATTTTTTAAAAGACTAAGAAGATATAAGAATCCTCGATTGCGATGTATTGTTATGTAATTATATAGTTGATGTGTTTTAGATATTAGGGCTTCTCTATTACTATAAAAATATGGTAATGGTTATTAACAAAAAAAAATAACTTATATAAAAACATATTTTCATGTGTCATTATAAAATAGATACACATGTTTCTACTTTTGATCTGTTTTGTTCGGGTTATTCGGTTATAAATCAGACCATATCCAAATCCTACGGTTTTTATAAAATCATATCCATTCGGTTTATATAGTATATACTAAAAATAAACTAAATTATATATTCTGGTTCGGTCCAGAACCGTTTGGTTTTACCATATTAAACAGTCTTAGTTGGATCTCATTTTGGTGGACCGTACATGTTAAGAATAATTAAGATAAGTCAAATCAATAATTATTATATATATATAGAGAGAGAGATAAAATTGAAAGTGTCACTTTCGAACTTTCTAACACTTTAAATCTTGAAGTTTTTTTGCTTTCATTTTAAATCTTCAAAGTGACATTTTTAGCATAATAAACTTCTAACGACGTTTTCCTATTCATATGTGACCGATACTGTTCATTTTACAGGTAAAAAATTAATAAAAAGTAATAAAAACTCAGTAGATAGAATTCTCCAAAACCATCTCAACAATCTCTCCCACAGCACCAACACGAATTTTGCTTCCTGGAAAATTTATTTTTCACCTAAATTTTCAACATAGATCTAATCAGAAAAATAGCTATTGTAAACTAAGATTTTAATTGAAGAGATATGGTAGAGGTTCTGGCTAGACTAATGAATTAGCTCACTTATATAGTAAAAAAACGTGTATAAAAGTTAATGAGAAAAAATCAGAAACTGAATATGTATATGTTTGTATTAAATGTATAAAGATCTTAGGGAATATTTTCGGGCAATATGGTGACTGTTTTCAAATAATTTCCTATAGTCATGCTTGCGAGAGTAATATTACATTTACTATCCGAATCAATTATTATTTATCTTCATATAAAGAATAAATTTCGGCTATTAGTCAAGATATTTAGTTAATTGGTGATAGTTTACATACGGTCACAGTATTTAAATGTCATGTATTATGGAAACTTTATATTGGGTTAACTAATAATCAGTCAAGTTACATAAAAGTAGGTTTCATATTTTTACAATTTTCCCAATAATAATTGACTAATAACGTAATGTGTATAATTTGAGGAAATGTTAAAGCTCTTATGTCAAGTGACCACATTCTATGCATATGGTGAGGGAAGAATTATCTTATCAATGACAAATGAAAAAAAATATCAAACAATTTATAGTATAATGTTTAAGAAAAAATTCAATATCGAAAAATATATGTGAGCATTGGTGAATGATTTCTGATTTTGTACAATGTTTAAGAACCATTTCAATGAGGTTGTGTGAGTGTTCATATGTAATGCAAAAACATTTCCTAACAATAACTAATAATCTGTCAAGTTAATGTCCTAAGTTCAAGACACACCTATTTAGAAACGCCATATTTTATAATATAAAACATATTAATGTTGTTTATATGTCAAGGAAAACATTTCCATGAAAATGTTGACAGGATAGAAGAGGCACCTACAAACTAATTAATCATTTTACTTTTATCTGGCAGGTTGCAGCAATTATAATATTAAATGGTGGAGGAGTCCAAACGACGTCACGAAAAACAATTTACAAATACGTTTAAAGACCCATAATTTTATTGAAACTTAGAATGCTTATTCAACGAAGCAGTAAACTTATTTATATAGTGAATAGAATATACATTAAGTAGTTAATGCGTATTATACGCCATAATAGTAAGTAAATATTAATTTTGATAGGCAAAATCTGTCATATCAAAATTTGGACAAAATATACTCGTAATCCCTAATTTACTGATATTATAACAAAATATATAGAAAGTGAAAAGAATGCAACTAATTTCGTATGTAAATATATAAAAAATAAATCTAATTAGTTCCTAATTCACTCGCTATTTAATATTTGTCAAAATTTGATTTATATATGCAAAACAAATTTGGAAAATCTTCGTAAAAATCATTTCAAAATATAGAAAGTGGAAAGGAAGAGAATAATCAAAATTCGATTTGGAAATAAAAAAATCATAATTCACTCTCTATTTAATATGAGTCAAAATTTCATTTCCATATGCAAAACAAATTTACAAAATCTTCTTAAAGATTATTTCAAAATATAGAAAGTAGAAATTAATGAAATAATCACGTGGACCACACACTCGAATCCCGAAATTGACTACTTTCCTTTTATACATATGCGGACATGAAACTATGTATAAGTAACATACGAATATGTAAGTCTGTCCAATGACAATAGCCGTAATATTCTAAGGTGAATAAGCCTTTTTCGTAAAGCATTTGAGAAGGAATTTCGTGCTGCCACGTCGTCAAAATGGCATACTCGTTAATATAGTACTCTTTTAAGGTTACTCTTTATTTTTGCTTCCATTTTAATACTAAGGGGATAAGAGATGGTGGTTAAACGGAACTAGCTATAGACTATATAATACATTATGCATATGTGCAAAATATCATGCAGACACGCGTATCCAATCAGTAGGTAAATTTGTGAAAATAATGGAATATACATACTTGAGTTGAGTGTAATTCTTTGATATTTATAAAATATGGCTGTACATTTGTAATATATAAATTAGGGTATGCATGGGATTGTTTTGTGCTTAGCTTTACCTTTTGGATACGAAAGGGATGAAATGTAATGAGAAAAGTACAATGTCTAATTTGAGTATATTACACAAAACTGCATGAAAATACACGAGACGAAAAAACACACTCAAATACTTAAACTCGTATCCGAACCTTCTCATGCACATAAAGCAAAGGCTACTAAATATATTCCCTCCTTGTCACGTTTCAGACCAGCTGTTCTAGATATCATTCTCTAACTCTCTCTTTTTCTCCAATTTTTAAAATTTTAATTCTATGATATTAGAGTATTGTGTTTCATTCTGGTATATTTTGATTTTTGGGACAAAAAGAGAAAGACATAAAAATACGGATTCATGCTTAAAGATAATATTAAAAATATATCTCACGGAAAAATATAAAGATTCATAGCCTAGATTATCTTTCTCTCTATCCTAATGTTTCGAGTAAAGTTCACTATATTAAAGGGAATAAAAACCATCGAACATATAAAGAACACCAACCATCCTAACTCATCAAAGTGATAGACGCTCTCTCTCCCTCTTGCTTTTGTTCCCACTCTTCTTGGTTCTCTATTATAGTTTTTTTTTTTGAAAAATAAATTTTAGGTTCTCTATTATAGTTTCAAAAAGAAAAATCGAATAAAACCTACTACTTCGATCGATGCTAGGTTCTGTCCTTATTTCCACCAACCAAAAGATAGGAACCAAAACAAAACCCACAAGGCTAGAAACCATGCGAAATCTCCAGTCCCTTCGTCTCCAGTTGTTTTCTCGTACACTATTTACGATCGGTTTAGTCACTCTTCTAATGATCGATGCGTTTGCAATACAAAACAACAACAAAGCCAACACAACAAAAGAGATTACTACCACTATGACGATGACCAACTCCATTACACACGGTAAGGAGCATGAAGATGGAAGAAGACATGGGGATCTTAGCTACGCTGCCAGCAAAAGAAAAGTGCCTCGTGGATCCGATCCTATACATAACAGGTTCTTTACCGATTTCTTATTTCATCTATCACTTTCAATTAACAAAATTTTGCATGTCTATGTATGTTGTTCTTTTCAGCAATATATGTTATAGCTAGTGATAAATCCATGTTGTTCGTGTTTCGTTTAATTAATGAATCAAAAGAAATCAAGCAAGCCAATTAATTCGTGGATGTATATATGCGCATTTATATTATTATGTATAAGCACTTGTTTCTGGTCACGATATACATATACTTCTAGCACAATTTTACTTTAAAAATGAACTCTTTGTTTCTTTTAGCTAACTAAGATTCGGCGAGACATATAACAGAGGCTCTCAAAAGGCTGTCTGCTAGCTTTATTCAGTCTCTACGTAAACAATCTTGTTTTTAATTACTCATCATAAAATGTCTTCTTTTTAAAACTTTCTTTTTCCCTTTATGGAAGCTTTAGCCCTTTAAATACTCTCTTTTCCTCCTTTTTCTTTCACCTCATATATTAGTTTTATAGACAAAACCACTTAAGATCTAAAATGATATTTTTGGAAAAGTTATATTACTTCCATGTTTTATTGTATCAGCGAGTCAGTTGACGTTTGTATCAATATCGATTAAGGTTTTATTTTTCATATTTGTTATCGGTTATTAAAAATTACAGAGAATAAATAGAATATTCAGATTAACTAAGTTATATAGTGAGTTTTAAATCTTAATATGTATTATGTATACAGGAGAGCAGGAAAATCAAGACGGCCACCGGGAAGAGCATAAGTACGGTGAAAGCTTGGGGAAGAGAGAGAAGTATTTGTTGGCAAATAGGTCTTGTAAAATGCTGTTAGATTCTCTTTTCCCGTTCATTTGGGATCGAATCTCTTAAATATGCTCAAAATATTTGTGACCCTACACTTCTGTTTCTTTGAATGTTTTGTTTTTGTACCTAGCGAAGAAAGATTATTGAGTTAGCAAGAGTAGTGGAAAACCCTATATAAAAGTATAAACAATTTATACAATTGCCAAGAAACAAAAGAACTTAGTTACAAAAAAGAAACAAAAGAACAAGAAGTATAGGTACATGCAATCCAGTTTTCTCACATTGCACATCTTATATATATTGGTTTCTTTCTGTTGTCCATCTTTAAGTTACATTTAATTAGGATCCTCCTTTTCTCACATTGTGTATGTGTGTAGTTGCACTAAATAATGATGAACATGTACTAAAATAGGTTAATTAATGATTTACTTGAAAACACATAAACTGAGTGTTTTTTAGTTTCTGCAAGTAACATGCATTTTTATAAAAAAAATAAGATAATGATACCTTATTTTTGTTCTAGATAACATCCTATTTTAGAGTTGATAAAGAAAAACAATATGCAGTTTTTCTTATAAAATATGAATTTTAAACACACATTTTAACCAAAATATAAATAAGATGGAATTGTATGTGTAATGAAAAATATTGTAGTTCAGAAGAGTTTATCCAACCATAGTTCAGAAGAGTTTATCCAACCATTAAGAAAAATATGTCGAGTCCGTTATTATTGATTATTCTGAAAGCATATATTCTTGCAAAGAGAAAATAAAAGAGATGTCTTCAAAGATCTGATATAACAGATTTTTATAATTCATAATGGAATGGCATATACAATTTTCATATTAAAAATATGAGCTTTAAAAGGAGAATGTGTGTAATGGTTCTTCTTATAAAGGAGACCACATTGTTTTTTGGTTCTTTGTGTTATGCTTTTTCCCATCTTTTATTCTTTTGTTCTTTTGTGGGGTCAACTCCACCACTACTCTCTATTTCATATCTTTTTCATCCATTTCAAAATTAGATTCAGTAATCTTAGCATATAAAATAACTAGTAACATAGTTTGTTCCTTTGTTACATCACGGATGTACACAACATAAACCAAAAACCATTATAGAAATTAATCGGTATATTAGCCATTTGGTACTCTGATCCATCTTACTATGTGACAAGTTATGCTTAATGAAATATAACTATTTGCAAACTATCACTAAGGTTATTAGATAAAAACTGAAAACTGAATGTCAACAAAAATGGAGGTTGCAAAATGGGTTTTTACTATATACATTGAGGTACACACGTCTTATACTTATACAAGATAATTATGAAGAAATTTTGGATACGTATGGTGAAGGCAAATGACCAAAATACGCGTAAGAAAATTCTACAAATTAACAGACTATACATATTCTAGTTTTTTCTTGAACACATGCATATGGTAAAGCAAAAATGCCATTAGTTGTTAGACATATAATTATATGTTTATACAAAAAATTAAACATAAGATCAACATGTTCATCTTAATTTTTGGTCAAACACACATCAATTCCCTTTTCAAGTACGAAATCGCAGAGTTTGAATTATTATCAAACCCGTGAAACGTACTTAATATAGAGACATAATAATCAATCAACTTTTTTGGTCACTGTTATTTTTCTTTTCTTCCGGTCGTCGAGAATCAAAAGCAACTGAAGACTAGTCTAAAGCTGGAGCATTCCAACTATATATGACGACTGATTGGCTCCTCTCGCTCTAGATAATTTAGTTAAACTCTGATAATTACCAATTAGTTCATTGTAAAGACAATAAATAAAATGAAATAATAATTGACCCACCCACATCAGTGTTTGCTAGTTTAATTTCTAAAACAAAATATATCCCCGTGAAAGTGTTAAAATATATATATATTCCCGTGAGAAGAAGTAAAACAATATCGAAAAAAAAGAATTAAGGTTATTCATTCCATTTAATTGGGCCGAGTAACAGCTGGGCTAACGTAATAAGCTTCGTCGGCAAGTTCGTTACATGCCGCGCCAAAAAGCCACGTATCAGTTAATAAAATAAGAGTTCATGTAACAAACAAAACTAATCAGCGAGATAAGAAAACATCCGGATCCAATACCAACCGAATCTGGATATCGAGTTCGGTTAGAAGATGCCGGAGACGGGAGACGTGGATCGTCAGATCGAGCAGCTGATGGAGTCCTTCTTTGCCATTGAAAACAGTCATTCTTTTAGTGATTGGTTGGATATACGAAGAGAAGCGACTAGTGTTTGTACTGAGAATTGTGTGTGTGTGTGTGTTTATGCCTCCTTTTATGCTGGTTATATTTTTCATGACTGTTGTTTAATTTTGTGAAGATCGAGAGTATTATTCTGTGAAGACAGTCTCGCTCTTGGTAGCACTCAAAATTCGATACAGAGATAGGCTTTACCATCTTAAGAGGGAATCACGAAAGCCGCCAAATTACTCAACTGTTAGTTTTTGAAATCCTCAGCTTCTATAAAAAAATTTGCATATAAGTTTCTTTTGTAAATTCTTGTTTTTGATTGCAGATGATCGATGCGGTTGGGGGATATCTCCTCGTGGAGCAGGCTACACGTTCGGTCAAGATATCGCTACTCAGTTTAACCACACCAATGGACTCAGCCTGATTTCAAGAGCACACCAACTTGTCATGGAAGGTTATAACTGGTGCCAAGAAAAGAACGTTGTGACTGTGTTTAGTGCCCCGAACTATTGCTACCGATGCGGAAACATGGCTGCGATTCTAGAGATAGATATGCGAGAACATGGACCAGAACTTCCTTCAGTTCGATCCAGCCCCGCGTCAAGTCGAACCTGAAACTACACGCAAGACTCCAGATTACTTTTTGTAAGTACCCAAAAAAGAAGAAAAACATCCTTAACCTTGTTCTGTAGTTACATTTTAAACTTTGTCTTGTTTTACTTGATCTTTAGTTACGAATGTGTAACCTTCTGACTGATGCAAGCGTTACAAAAGACTCTGGTACATATGAATAAAGCAATTGTTGTTTGAGAGGTGGTACATATAATACCCAAACAAGCTATAGGAGCTGAGATCTAAACCAAAAAAAAAGAGAGATTCAAGAGCTTTCTAGTTCACTACGGATCCAATCCTGTGCACACATCAAGGCCTGGACAGTACTCGGTCTAAGCGAGCACCAGGTTTCACTAATCCTTCTCTTCCTAGAACTCTCAAAGGCGTCTTCTTCTGATGATACATTCGACATGGGAACCGCCAACACATTACGTGCCATCATGGAGAGAATCGGGTACTTTGGTGTATGAACTTTCCACCAGTTGAGTATGTCAAAATCTGAGTTATGTGGGAACAGAGGCTCCTTTAGGTACTTCTCAAGATCCGATTTAGAGTCTTGACCTGGTGAAGAAGTAGTCGTCTCGTTAATGTACTTATCAAATTATAAGAGTCTATCTTCATGCTGATGATGAGGATGATTCTCCTGCCAGACGAGGGCTTGGTCTGATGATGCTAACAACAATCCTACAGAATGCTCGTTGTAAAGCACTTTGACGTACTCATAGATGTCTTCAATAAACTCCGAAGCAGCAGAGTCATACAACAGCGGATAGTAATACTCCACCAGCTTCATTTTGAAGCGTGGGTCTAATATGGTAGCAATGGCTGGAACACAGTGGTTTCTATTCCAAAACTCCTCGAATCTCTTCCTCATGGTTACAGCTAAGGAGCTAACAAAACCGTCAGGGCTTCTGGTCCATTCTATTAACCAGAGGTGTACGTCGCATATCTTAGGGAAGTAAATGTTTGCGGTTAAGCAACTACTACCGCTTCTCTTTGTGAATGTTTTCGTCACTTCGACAAAGACTTTCAAGAACCCGACAACCGTTTCTAACCTCTCCCACTCCAAATCAGACGTACATGACGCAGAGGACTCACGCTGTTTCACGAGCGAGAACATGTTCTTATGCTCTAATGCAATCTCCAGCATTGTAAACGTGGTGTCCCATCGCGTTGAGTCATCGATACATAGGACCCTTTCACTGCTACCAGTCCATTGGTTAACATACCTAACGCTTTCTCGAATCTTGTTTATCGTCTCGACACAACTTTAGAGAGACTCTTGAGCCATCTGGTTAATAACATAAACTCCACAGCTCACATCAAACAACTGGCCGTTACAGTAAAGAAACTTGTTCTGTGCCAACCTGTCTCTGATCTTGCTAGCCACGTTTTCACCAAAGGGAGGAGTCCGATTCGACGCCATAGAGAAGAGCTTCCTGTCAATATCCCATTCCATCAAGCACGTTATCACAACCTCAGCAAGCATCACATCATCGCTACGAGATGACGGATCAACTACGAAGAAGTTAAGAACTCTCTTCCTCAGCTCCCATGTTTCATCGATATAATGAGCAGCCAAACACAAGAACTCATCAGAATCATCACCGTTCCTCCACACGTCGACGCTGATACTGATCTTTCCAGGCAACTTATCCAAGTCCTCGAAGATCTTATGCTTCTCCTTGGCGTATATCTCCATACAATCAGACTCAACTCTCTCGAACACAACGGGGTCAAAGAGAGGCTGTAAGTTTCTAAGGAACACTCTGAACCCAACGTCTTCAACCATGGTTAACGGATAGCCATGTAAGATTATCATCTGTGCTAGATCGAACCGGCTCCTCCTCTGATCTAAACCGGAGTTAACCACAGATGCATTATTATTATTATTATTACTCTGTTCATGTTTTGTCACAATCGCTAGCTCGAGTGTCGTTGTTGTTTCTACTACTCTCTTCTGAGCAGCAGTAACACCAACACCGTTGCTGTTAGCTCTCCTCTTGCATCTGATCAGATGGTTCCTTAGATGAGAAGTCCCGCTCGCGCTAGAACCGCTGAGACGTTTTTCACAGTGTCTGCAGATCGCCACGTGTGTGTCTCCTTTCCTCACCTTGTCGAAATCATTCCACACGGCTGATTTGAGTTTGGTGGATTTCACAATCACTGCCTCTGATAAGTCCATCTCATTGATTATCATCATCACTGTCTCTCCCTCCTACACAGTAAAAAAAACACAATCGCAATTCAATCTTCACTTAACCTAAAAAAATCTAGAAAGATATAAGCTTTCACAGCGTTCACCTCGTCATTCAAGTAGCTCCCGTGGGTTTAACAGCGGCGGAGACTCTTGGTGTGTCGGTGGTTTCGTGGCGGTAGGGTTTTAGCGAGAGGGCTTTTCTCTGTTTTGTTTGTTTGTTGGTGAGAAGATATTTTTTTTGTTTTTTTGAAATGGTCAGCAGTTTTTTTGCCACGTTGTGTAGATTTAACAAACTTGGACCTTATATTTATGTGTGTTTTCCAAATTTAGCTCTAAGTTTATTTTATTATCAATTTAGTCCATTTTTATTTACAAATCAGTCGCTTGTATTGTTTCTTTCTTCGGAGCTCGCTAAATGGCTTTATCAGCTACAACCTTATCATCATCATCGTCGCTGCAATTGATCAATGTCTCGCATAGATTTGTCTCTGCAACTCATTTCTCTTTTGACTCCATCATCTTACGCCGCCGATTGAAACGGCCACTCGCTTCTCAGGTATCTTGTGTAATCCGAATTGTTGAGGAATTTGAAACTTGAGAGGTCATCTCTTTTGTTCTTAGTCGCGTAGGAGATACGATGAATCAGAGGATCGATTCTTCTTCGACGCGTACGAATACGATGTCGTTTCAGATGACGATGATGATGATGATGAGAGGGAGAGTAGTGTGGATCTTCTGGTCAGATTCTTAACGAGTATGTTCAAGAAGGTCTCTAAGCGAGCTAAAAAGGCCTCCCGCCGTGTTTTGCCAGCCGACATCTCTCCTTGACTCGTGATAACTAACTAACTTCTTGTTGTTTTGCAACATTGCTGTTGTTGTTTTGTATGATTTGTGTAATTAACCCTAAGGTGGTGTCATTTGCTTGCAGATGTCATTTGCAATAGATGGGATATTGCTATTGGGTTCACTTTCCATCACCAGAGCTTTTCTTGAGGTTATCTCTTTTTATACTTTCTCTTACTTGATTGTATGTGTACCGTTATGTTGCTGTTTCGGTTAGGTTAAGCTTTCGAATTAGAATGGAATGTTTTTTTATCTTCTAAAGAAAAATATATATACCTTTTCTCGAGTGACAGTGTCTTTATTTAACTAGTTTATGAGTGTTAAAAACGGGGTAAGATGTTTGTGAATTTTAGGCTGGCTTTATTTAGCTTAAGTATCATGCCATGGACATGTGATATGCTAAGTATAAGTTCTCTCGCAGGTGATATGCAATCTTGGGGGAACAGTGTTTACGGTGATTCTGCTAATTCGTTTGTTCTAGATAAGAGCTTCCTTCTTCTAGAATTACGGCAACTCTTTTGGACCAAACCCGTTCTAGCTTTAAAAAAAACATATATATATATATATATATATAGAGTTTCAAATGTTGTTGTTATTCGTCATGCCCCCTATATGTGAAGGGAACATGTGAGTTAGTTGTGTAAATATTCGCTGGGGAGTCATCTAATGATCAAAGATTAAGAAACCAAAACAAACAAAAAAATCTAAATAGTCAATTGTACATAGTAGAGAGAGTCAATAGAAAATAATAGTCGACGGTGGGGTAATAAAACTGCAAGTTTAATTTTGCATATGACTATATTACAAGAAAATATGTTGTAATCCTGTATTCACATTTGGCTAATGAAAAGTTGATGTTGAGTTAAAAAACAAAAAATGTCATTTTCTTTTGTTTCTTCACTTTCCGTATAACCTTGCCTATCACCTTAGCTAGTTATGTTTATTATATGGTTTAAAACGTCTTCTATAACGTTGGTCCTGTTCTAACGATTTTTATTTCTTCCTTGCACCTAAACGTGTAGACTTCCGCCACTATGATGTGTTGAAATAGCGTGTCTTCACTTCTTAATCTCATGGTCATATGGCCTTGCCTGATTTTGTAAAAATACATGAGGCGTCCATTTATAATAACGGTCACGGCCGAATCCGTTGGGCCACAAAGCTATTGGGTAATTTGAGTCATTTGGACCCACTCGTTAAACACAGTGTTAAACACAGGGTTACCCACCTTTCTTTCACATTGTGGTTAGTTGTGGCCACACGATGAGGATACGACATAAAAGAGAGGAGTCGGCACCACCACACACCACAAGACCCTCACTAGACTCATATATATCGTTGACTTTCATTTTCTCTGCACGCAACTTATCCAAAACGCGGTTTCTACACTTTCACACAAAAAGAGGAAAAAATATTCTAAAAGTTCAACTTATACAATTTCCATCAATCTCTTTGTTTGTGAGTTGTTACATATTAGCAGTGGCGGAGCCGGCGGAGAGATTCACCCGGGGCAATACAAAGTTCGGACATAAAATCAGAGGGGGCATTAAATTTTTTTTTAACACTTATCCACACAATTTTTGAAAATTCATGTGGGGCAGCTGCCCCCCTTCCCACCCCTCTACATCCGCCACTGCATATTAGTGTATACATTTTTATGGAAACCAATGTATCTGTCTAATTATATTTTATTTTAAATAATATAGTAGTGCCATCTCTTTGGAAAATTAAAAAGTAGGTTGGTATACTATAGACCAAGAAATTTTAGAAATAATACATTCCGTCAAACACTCAACTATTAACTAATAATTACACTTCAGCTTTCTTTTCTTTTTTTCTCGTCTTTTTACGTTTCAGTTTTCACGCAAAAAATGGCTTATTTCCTTACGAACTAGTTGTTCCCGACTTTTTCACACACGAACTTTTAAGGCATGCCAAAAACCACACGAACAATAGAAATATTAAAAATTTCCTTATGAACTAATTATTTCCAACTTTTTCACACACAAATTTTTAAACTTTGCCAAAGGCACATGAAATACGCTATTTTTTTAATTACATACACAAACTATCAATTTTAAGTTAATTCCCCTAAAATTATTAATTGTGTTATTTAAACATTAACTTAGTTTATAATAGGTAGATAGCCGATTTAATTTAGGTTGATAAAAAAGATAATATATTGTTTTTTTTTCTTTTTGTCAACTGTTCTTCTTTTTCAAAAATCGTTTTTACTCTTCATCATCAATTAGAAATAAAATTTATTATTTTTTAGAAGATTAAAAGTTTTACATGATGTATAAAGAAAGAAGAACATCAACTACTAGTTTACCAATCCGCTATGTTACTGCTCTTCTTTCTTTATGCATTATATAAAACGTTTAATCTTCTACAAAATAATAAATTTTATTTTCAATTGATGATGAAGAGTAAAACGATTTTTAAGAAGAAGAGCACTTGACAAAAAGAAAAGAAAAAAAACAAAACAACGTATTTTCTTTTTTATCAACCCAAATTAAACCGATTATCCACCTGTTATAAACTAAGTTAATGTTTAAATAACACAATTTACGATTTTAGAGGAATTAGCTTAAAATTGATAGTTTGTGTATGTAAGTAAAAAAATAGCGTACTTCATGTGGTTTTGGCATAGTTTAAAAATTTGTATGTAAAAAAATTAGAAATAATTAGTTCATAAGGGAATAAGTAATATTTCCATTGTTTGTGTGAATTTTTGAATGGTTTAAAAGTTCGTGTGTAAAAAGCCGGGAACAACTAGTTAGTACGAGAATAAACAATTTTCCCGTTTTCATGCTATATATTTTCGCAGTAGCTTCTAAAGTACAAGCCTTTAGTACACATCGGTATGAACGCTACCGTGGGGGTCCTACTGTTTAGCAACGGTACCGATCAGGCAACTAAACCGGACTTATCACACTTTCCTGGACTCTCTTGTCTCTTTGAATTTCCTACCGATCCATTTTCTTTATTCAATGTATTTTTATTGGTTTGTTTATGTTAACATTATTATGATGCACATGCATACCGAAGCTTTTTTTGACCAACATACGTGGCAAAACCTGAGAAAATAAAATAAAAAAGTGAGATCGTCCATATATATAGACGCCAGACGTAGAGACGAAACCTCATCAAACCACAGCTTTTCATTTTCTATCCCAAAGAAAAGAGCAGCGAACTGAGTCTGATCAATCTTTAATTTTCAGAAACAAAAAAAAAAGTATAATAATGGGTCTAATGAATGGTGTGAACGATGATGAGTACGTAAGGCTATTAGGAGCATGGCCTAGCCCTTTCGTGCTGAGGACTCGGATCGCACTTAACCTAAAGCGTGTACCGTACGAGTACCTCGAAGAAGAAGATACGTTGAATTCCGAGAGCGTGTTAAACTACAACCCAGTCCATAAACAAATCCCCATCCTCATCCATGGAAACAAACCAATCCGTGAATCACTCAACATCGTCATGTACGTCGATGAAACTTGGCTCTCCGGTCCTCCGATACTTCCTTCTGATCCCTTTGATCGAGCCGTTGCTCGTTTTTGGGACGTCTACATCGATGAACACGTAAGTCATGAGACTATATATACTTTTCCTTTATTTATGTTTTAGCATATGGTGCATTCGCATATTTCCTTGAATGTATAATGTATAAATTGCCATTTACTTGAATAAGATTGGCATGTCTTTAATGTGCAACTGTTTAGAATATCGTAGTAAATTTCATAAATCATATAAATAATTAATCTTCTTGATCTTTTATATAGTGTTTCACATCAATCAATGGAGTAGCGGTAGCAAAAGACGAGGAGGAAAGAAAGACGGCAGTAGCGAAGTTAGAGCTGTGTATGGCTCTTTTGGAAGAAACGTTTCAAGAATGCAGCAAAGGAAGAGGCTTCTTTGGAGGAGACCACATCGGATTTATAGATATTGGTTTCGGGTCGATGTTGGGTCCTCTCAAGGTTCTTGAGAAATTTATAGGCCTCAAGTTCATACATCCAGAGAGCACACCAGGTCTTTTCCATTGGGCAGATAGATTCTACGCACATGAAGCAGTCAAGCCTGTCATGCCTGATATTGAAAAGCTTGTCGAGTTCGCTAGGCTTAAGTTCAATACTTCAATCTTTAAATAAAGACCAAAGGTTATAAAATTTATTATTTTGACCGGCATATTATCATATGCTTCCAATAATCTAAATCGGGGAATAAAATGTAGCCTCGGTTAATTTTAAGGTAGAGTCAAAATGTTCTTTTGTTTTTTTTTTCTCTTTCTTACTTCTTTATATGTATCCGATTTCGATTGTGGCACGCAAGAAAGTGTATGTTCTTGGATTTCATTATGCTGTAAAATTAATCAATAATCTACAAAACATTTTTCTCGAAAGTAGTACTAGCAATGCATTGTATGATTGAAATTTAACGTGTCATTTAGAGAAGCTTCGCCACATTCCATCAGTTTGGAGAAAAAATCCATAATGATCAACTTAACAGCAATTCCTGAGGTTATAAAAATACATATATAAAATATATGTATGTATATAAATATTAATATTTTATTATAACTATTTAATTTTATGGAAATTTCAACCAAAAATATTTAAATAAATATATATTTTCGATTGGATTTTCCGTAAATTTTAGATATTCACAATTAAATACTGATATTTACTACCAGAGTTTAAAATATTTTTTAACTAATTTCAGAAATTACTAGATCATCTATTATCGGACTACCAAATAAGTTATGTGGACTCAAGGCTAAACCCAAACTTGTCATATAATTATAACATATCTTAGGGGTTTATGTTTTTAACATCTCATTTACCACTTGACTGGCCATATTTATGCGAACATTTTTCATTTATAGAAAAATCTAAAAGAGGCATTCACTAAAATATCAAAACGATAAGAAAAAACAAATATATTTGTATTGAGAAATATAAATGTATTAATATATATTATTTTATTAAGTTTATATATTATTTGAATAGCTTAAATTTTTATTGTTTTATCGAATTATCTTATAATTAGTCCTAAACTAAAAAAAATCATTGATTAGGTGTTTTTTCATGCATGTGAGCACAATCATTCCTACATACAAAAACTAGCATCATAAGTTATTTTTATGTTTTAACCATTTTTAAATCTTTTTCAACTTTTTATTCTCTTTTTATCTCATGTTTGTCTTTTTAAACACCAATAAAATCTATAAGACTATAAGAGTGTAATTACATATTTCATTTGTTTCACAATAAATGTTACGTTGACATTTTTTCATTTTGTAAAGTGTTGTTCTCAAAATTTAATTCAAATTATAATTATTTTAAGCATTTTTTTTTAAATATATTGATTTAATAAATAATTTTATTTATCTTAATATTATTGGTTAACATTGTGTAATTAATAAAAATATATATACAGTTCAATCATTTTTGAATTTGTGTGAAAATATCAAAATGACAGTTTTGATGAAATTGAGGGAATATTAAACATTTCATGCAATGAAGTAAAGTAAACAGGTGAACATTTATTTATTTATGATTATTTTTATCTTTTTAACCAGTAATATGCATCAAATTACAAAAAGAAAACTTTGAACAAACGAAACTAAAATAAAACAAAGTAAGTAAGATTTTTTTAATTCAATTTATGTTTACTTAAAATATAAACAAATTGAGATATTAGTAATATTTTTGGTTACTCGATAAAAATATATATGTAAATTTATTTTACTATTTCATTAATTTTATTTTTATGGAAAGTCGATATGGATAATTTATTATTATTATGGATTCTTAGTTAATTATATATTGATAAATTTAAGTACTCATAAGACTAGTAATGATTTAAATAAGTTTAAGTTTAAGTTTTCTTAGTTTAGTCTAAGTTTAACTTGAAAATTTAAAAAATGCTTATTAAATAATAGTATAAATAAAATTTAATCAATATATGACCCAAAGAAGACATGTTTAAACCTAGTTAGTGGGTAAAGAAAAAAAAACTAGATCCTTCAAGATTTTATTATAAAAATTAATATGATTGGACTGAAAAACTTTAAAATAACTTGAGGAACATGCCGTCGACTTATTATTCTGGATCCACCTGATTCTTTATTTGTATGCATGTTATATATTAGCATTGTGAAACCATAACATATATATACATGTATATGAACACCACTCTTTTTTGGCATTAAAAACCATGTAAAATCTCTTTTCCGCGAAGCAGACTTTGTTGCTCTCCAAAATGCTAAGTACCAAATCTATATGAAATAATCACAATAAATTGATGATTTTTAAGAAGAAAAGTCGGCAGAATTTTTTTCGGTCAATGGAAAAGTCACCAGATTAGTATTAAATTTAGCACATTATTCTTATTCCACATATACAAGTTAGATCATAATGTTTATTTTTACTGTTATTCTTCTTTTTCGTGTGACTTTTTATCGTAAATTGAATCATATATGATTTCTGTTCATGGCCTTTGAGTTGGAACAGGAGAACAATATAACTTTTAAGTAGGATTTGAATTGAATTAAACACATAATAAATCTCCATATAATAAATCTCCATATGATAAACAATGGATGTACGACATTATACAGTTTTATGAGAATTAAGAATACAATTATCCAGATAAATCAGTATTCTAAAAAGTGTTTTAGGTGTTAGGTTCTCTAAAACCGTAGTGATTTTCTTGTAAACCGTCTGGATAATTATAATATGATAAAAATAAATAATAAACAGTTTAGAAATTACAGCAATTAATATATTTTAGTATAAAATCTTATGAAAATAAAAAATATGAATATTATTCCCAATTATGACATTTAATATATATATATTGTTTTAATTGGTAAACATCTAGAAAGATTAACTAATAATTTATACGTCCAATTAATTATTTTTAGCGTTAAGCGTTAGCGCTTAACGTTTTCTTGTACAATGGATAAATTCGTCAATCAACATATGTTTATTAAATTTATTATAAAATTGAAATAACCCAAAAATACATATCTTTATTAAATCGTCGAATACTGCAAAAATATTAATAATTTATATTGCCTTCACATTTTTTATCACACATATCATGAATTCACATAGTCTTTTGCCTTCTTCGCATCGATCTCTTTTCCTACTTGTTACACACAACAAGAAAACCACAAAGATATAAATAAATGTTAGGAAAAGATCATATACCATGAATGAATAAAAATGCAACTTTTATTCACGATTGTTGCAAAAACTTACGATGTGGTCCACATTCCCTAGAACATTTAGGTAAACATCCGAATCTATCATGTATTGGACCGGTGATACATATGCTATAACACAACTTGATGCACTCTCCCCAACGTCCGAGTTTCATATCTATAACTTCCGACTCAACTACAATATTTCCAATCATCAACATCATCACAATAAATACAACTGTTCTTTTCATCTCCATTACTTTTAGAATACAAAGATTTTTTCTCAGAAAGGAGAGGGAGCAAAGTTATCTTTGTAATGGCCCTAACAGTTAGTCATATGTTACATTATATAGTCTTTATTATTAAAACATTTAATGTATCTAACAATTTATTATTCAAAAAAATGTATCTAACAATTTGTTGTATGTTATACTATATAAAATATCAGTAATAACTAATGAAAATACTATAACTTCACTAAGATAATTATAGTACTATATATGTTTCCAAAAAACTCAATATTTAAATTTGAGTCTAGACAATATAAAACATTGAATCTCACTTTCTAATAAATATATATTAATTTTCTTTAAAAATATTTGATAAATCTCTCTTATTAAAAACAGGAACATTTTAGTGGATCTAACATTTAGTCATATGGTATATTATATAACCTCTTTTATTAAAAAATAAATATCTTTATTATTAAAATAATTTTTTTTAATGGATCTAACATTTTTTCATATGTTATACTAATATAAATGTCATTAATAATTAATGAAAATACTAGATACTCTGTAATATAATTATAGAAACAACATTAAAGTACTAGATATGTTTCCAAACAACTGAATAATTAAATTTGAGAGTCTAGACGATTTAAATTGAATACCACTTTTAATTATTTTTCAAATTATTTGATAAATCCCCTTCTTATTAATCAAGGAGCAATTCTTGAGAGTAACATTTGTTTTGTAAATTATTTATATGTGTGTCATGCTGACGTGGCGGCACCATATTCATTCTCATCCCATTTTTAAACTTACCCTCAATTCACTAGAATAATTACATACGAATGCCATTGTGATACATGTGAATAATTGACTTATATAATAGTCTTATCGTTGAACCTAACCGAATTATTCGCATTACGCATTCAATTAATGATGCATCCGTTTATAGCAATCTTAATTTACTGCCTTTAATTTCGTGTATTAATTTAATGCCACTAATTTATTGTTTTTAGTTTCGTGTGTACATTTATAGCAACCTTTGTAGAGCGACTTTAATTTGGTTTCGATTTTGAAAACTACTATGATTGGCAATTATGATTCGTCCATAATGAATAAACAATCATTCTTTTTATCATTCATTCATTTTCAAAATAGGTAATTATGCTGTCATTCAAGAAGTGGCAATTATGAGTCAAAAAATATCGGGTATTAATTGCATAATACTAACGAAAATTTAAACTTGGTGTACAAGATCTAAAAATATATATAATGAAAGTGGAGGTCATTCCGAACAAAATAAGTCGTGTACATGTAGGTGTGATTATATAAGGTTTCTATTACTTTTATTGTCTTGTAATTCGTGTACATATTGCTCCTTTTTTTTTGCCTGATAGCAATTCGTCTAATGGTTTACAGGGTTTTAACCAGAGCATTTTCAAGCGAGATACTAAGAATCAAAGTGGAGCTTTATCTTTCTAATTCACAGGTTTTTGTAATTCACATTTTTTTATGTTTACTTTTAAGTATATTACTTTTATCTTTACCTTTCTAATTCAGATGTTTTTCTATGAGAGACTAAGAATCGAGTTCAGACTAAGAATCAAAGTTTAGCTTTACCTTTTTAATTCACAACTTTACCTTTCTAAG
Source organism: Raphanus sativus (assembly GCF_000801105.2). NCBI lineage: Eukaryota > Viridiplantae > Streptophyta > Magnoliopsida > Brassicales > Brassicaceae > Raphanus > Raphanus sativus. The sequence continues at coordinate 2,929,852 of NC_079519.1, read as the reverse complement.
TCGGTAAAAAAATACTGACTTGCTTTACCTTTTTAAGTCGATAGTTTTTTTTTTTAAATTAGGCCACATGCCCACAAGTATCTTTCCTTATTTCTTTTATGTTTACTTTTAAGAATATTATATGCAGCTGTTTGTTACTCTTTGTTATTTTAATATTTTTGATTAGCAGTTATATAATTTCGGTAAATGAATAGACTTGATTTTTTTGGATTGTTGTTTATTGATTATTAGCTAATAATCAAAAATTTGATAATAGTCTCATTCATGGAGGACCAACTCAGAGAAAGCAGCCACACAAGATATGTTTTATTATATGATTTATATTTGGTGTTCATATTTTCATAGACAAATGAGGACTGGCCACATATTTATTTAATTTATTATAATTGTCACACATATAAATAATATGGAGAATATATATATATAGAGAATATGAAATTTAATATAAGTAGGGAACTATATATCTAGCATATTGTAAAGTCGGAAATATAGAAACTTATATCAAAGTATTTTTTCTCTATATGGAATTTCAGTTACCGTACAATTAAGCTTATCTTACTTGATAAAACAATATATTTAAAGCTTCTTCGCACAAGTTTGTCAATATTAATTGGATTTTTAATTTATGAAAATATATGAATATATGGTGCTGCATTGATAGTAATACATTTACTACTCAAAATATTCTCACGCGTTTATATCTTTCTTTTTTTTAATATAAAACGAATAAATTCAATATTGGACTAACAATCTAACATATTATTAATTTTCCTTTATTGATTAATAGGTGAATACATTTATGAAACAAATTCAAATTAATAAATATGTATCATCCCTTTCTTATTAATAGGGAAGCAAAGTAAAAAATAACCTTTTAGTTAATACTTATTTACCCTAATGCCATGCTGACATGTCAGCTCCACAATTCTCTTCAGACCATATTTAGAAATATCCTTAACTCACTAAATATATTACAGGTTTTGCTATTGGTCTCACTTCTCTTAAATATTGGTTTAGACTATAGTTATGCATATAAATCCTTCTTTTCTATTTATGACAGTGTTTTGAACACCATAAATAAGAAATATGAATGCTTGCGTGGCCCGCAATAAGAAAATTGGAAATAAGCAACGATTAATTACTCTATATATTTGACTATATTAATAGAGAGAATAATTTAGTTTCTTATTCGGTACAAAGTAAGTTACTCATAGTTAGCAACATTTATGCGAGATTTTCCTAATCAAAATATGAAAATTTATTTTTGCATTTAAAGTAAAGATACGTGCACTAAGTATGATTATTTAATTTGACAAAAAAGTATGATTATCCTCTATATATTAATAAAGAAACATTTAAAAAGTTGTAACCTTAAGTTTGTATTAATTAAAATTTTTTTGCTTAAGTGTCACTTAATTATGATGTTAATTTAGTTTACATGGCACCATAAAAATCAATTAAAAATTAGTAATTTTAAAAACTAATTTCTAGGAAATATTATATTAATCCAAACATAAATGTATATGATATGATAAACTTAATACTCGACGATCTGATTAAATTAATACTCGACGATCTCATTAAATTAATACTCGAGGATCTCATTAAATGATACTTTCTTTAAATGGCTCAAGGTTGATTTATATTGTGATTCAACATAATATTTTTTAAAAAATGTGTAAGATACACTCTTAGTCCATATTACTAAAACAGAAATTTAAATCAAATTTTACTATATATTATGGTCTAAGTATTGCATGCTTTTGGTATAAAACAGAAACTATGATTTTCTAAGTGTTGTTTTTTTTTATTAATAACAAAGAGACGCTTTAATAAAATAATAGCAAAAGAGACGCAGCTATTCAAAATTGTTTTGTTAATAAAAGAAAAAAAATATTTTATAGCAAAGAAACACAATTTTAGTTTAGTTTTCAAATTTGTAATTGTCTTTTTTAATATTTTAATTTTCCATCTTATATTTTCAAAACGAAAGTAAATTATGGTCTAAATATTGCATGATTTGGTATAAAACAGAAATTTAAATCAAATTTTAAAATTTAAATCAAATTTTACTATATATTATGGTCTCAGTATTGCATGCTTTTGGTATAAAACAGAAACTAATGATTTTCTAAGTGTTGTTTTTTTTTATTAATAACAAAGAGACGATTTGATAAAATAATAGCAAAGAGACACAATTTTAGTTTAGTTTTCAAATTTGTAATTATCTTTTTTAATATTTTAATTTTCCATCTTATATTTTCAAAACGAAAGTAAAAATCTGATATTTTGAAAATTAGTATAACTTCAAAATCGAAAAAAATTTACATTTTATTTACTGACAAGTTAGTAAAAGAAAATATCCATATGTATCAGCCCAACATATAAATGATTATATAAACAAACAAAAATTGTAAAAAAAACCGATCATATATAAATCTTATTTTTTTCAATACAATATGTTTAATTAGAAAATAACTATTTATTTCTGATTATCTATAATCAAGGTCGTTAAATGTTCTTTTTAGTTTTAATTGAGTCGAAATAGGATCAATTGTAAACTGTTGGTATTATGATCATTAGAAGACAGTAAAAATCCTAATATTTGAACCAAATTTTCCTGATACACAATTTATGTATCAAACTCTTTTGGTAAGTTTAAATTAATTGTTTTTATACCATACTGTTTGAATAGTTGAGAAACTTTTTGACCAAGTTAATGATTCCACCAAATTTTTAAGCTTGATACAAAATTTTGAAAAAGTTCTATATGGTAAGTTTAATTTAAGATAATAATATACTTTGTCACCAAGTCTAAAATTTCGACAACTCAAAACAACTTTGCTAAATATGTTTGTGGTAGTTATTGAAAATTTACGTAAATATTGGTTCAATATATCACATTAAAATATGGTTTTTAGATAATTAGTTCTAATTATTTTAACTTTTCAAACAATCCGAAAACCTATCTATACCTACTATATATATACGGATGAGTTTTTCCTTATAAATACCATCAAATGTTTTCATAACCCTTAATCTATGATTATAAGAATATCAATGATATCTCATTTTAATTGTTTGATTTGAGCTTCTATATTTTTCTATGTGTACTAAATATTTATACTTAGTTAATTATTCTACATTGAAAAAACATAAATATCAAATATATTTTAAACACAAAAACACATGTATTCAGAAATCATAAAATTTTACAATATGAAAAAATAAATTTTAAAATAAATATTTCACCATGCGCAAGGTGCAGGTCTTATCCTAGTCTCTCTTAATAAAACATAAATATTCTAATGGATCTAATATTTAGTCATATGCTATATTATATAACCTATTTTATTAAAAAAAACATTTAGGGTCCTAAGTCCTAACCTTTAGTCAAATATTATATTATATAAGATATCATTGATAATTAACGAAACAATATAACTTCATTATGATAACTATAGAAACAACATTAGATATGTTTCCGAACAACTCAATAATTAAATTTGAGCCTAAAATAATATAAAACATCGAATCTCACGTAGTAATATGTTTCAAATAGTATATTTTATTGATTTTTAAAGTTTAATGACTATTTTTAATTGTTAATAATATTAAGAACTAAAGTGTAAAGTTCTGATTTTCTAAAAATAAATTGACTGATAGAGAACCATTCATTTATTCTTTTATTTTAAAGGTGGATTTCTTTAAAATAAGGGGGCTTGTTAGAGATGCTATGATCATTTGTTTTTAATTGCATTATTAACCTAATAAATTTATTGTCCTGGAAACACCAAATAATAATGAAAATAATTGTAGTGACAGAATTGATTAAGGTGGAATACTGGATGAAACACTACCTAGGAGGATTGGCCCGTAACCTAGAAAGTTGCTGGATCGTGTTGGATTAAAAAAACTAACTAGTCAACAGTCAATTCTGCACACTTTCGCGGTACGGTCAAATTGAAACACCTTTGTATTTTCCAACGCCTAATCTTTAATTACCACTATTACTTTTCAACATAAAATCTTTTGTTTTATTTGTCTAAAAGTCAAATAACAAATCTTAAAAAGGGAGACTTTTGAATTGATAAAAGAAATTAAAACCAGCCGCCAAAAATGGCAGCAAAAGAAGAAGCTCAAGAAATAAAAATATAAGTATAATCGAATTGTTCCTTTATAAATATTCACCCAAACATCAGTCGAGTAAACAGGCAAAACAATCCTTCATCAAATGTTGAAAAACAAGAAAACAGACAACTCCATCTCTCGAGATACAACTCAAATCAAGAAAAGACAAAAAACAGAGATGGCTCAGAATGGTTCGAACGGTACCGTGAAGCTTATTGGTACATGGTCAAGCCCATTCGCCTTGAGGGCTCGGATCGCTTTACACCTCAAGTCAGTAGAGTACGAGTACATAGAAGAAGCCGATGTTCTGAATTCCAAGAGCGATCTTCTTATTAAATCCAACCCAATCCACAAGAAAGTCCCTGTCCTTATCCATGGTGATGACTCAATATGTGAGTCTCTCAACATCGTCCAGTACGTGGACGAAGCCTGGCCTTCTAAGCCTTCTATCCTCCCTTCCAATCCCAAAGAACGTGCTTCTGCTCGTTTCTGGGCACACTTCGTCGATGGAAAGGTAACAAAACAGTTTAACTATCACTTTTGTTTCATTACAAATGCCCGAAATAATTAAAACTTAGAATATGTGTATATATGGTACAGGGCTTTGAATCAATCGATGCGGTGGCTGGAGCTAAGGATGACGCCGGGAGGATGGCGGCGGCGGGAAACCTGATGGAATCTCTCGCAGCGTTGGAGGAGGCGTTTCAGAAGAGCAGCAAAGGCGGAGAGTTCTTTGGAGGCGAAAACATTGGCTACGTCGACATCGCATGTGGAGCCATAGTGGGCCCATTATCAGTCATCGAGGCGTTTTCAGGTGTGAAGTTTTTAAGTCCAGATACAACACCGGGATTGGTCCAATGGGCCGAGAGATTTAGAGCCCATGAAGCTGTGAAACTTTATATGCCTACCGTTGCTGAGTTCGTCGAGTTTGCCAAACAGAAGTTCAATGTTCAGTAAGATCAGAGATGACTTTAAAAGGAAAGTCTTTAATGTGTTTGAATCTGATTTATGTTTTGCCAAAAACACTGTTGTTTGTAAGAGTTACTATTTGCGAAATATGTAATAATAATTCGTTATACCGAATACAATAAACATTATCCTTGGGTTGCTTACATTCCATGCAAATTGGCCATTGCTTTAGGGTATTGAAATCAGACGAGACCAAAACTTTAACAATTTAGCATTAAAGCTTCGTTGACCACTCCCACTAAGGTTGAGAAACACACCCATTCATAGGCAAGAAGATACGTTATATGTATAACATATAATCTAACTATTTTTTTAGCAAAAAACATATAATCTAATTATATATATATATAAAGCATTTAATATGTCTGTTTCTTAAATTAAAACATTGTTTTTCTCATAACCAAACACCATTCAATCAATAATAGTAAATTCCTAAATACAGAAGTATTTAATACTACATCCGTTTTATTTTAGTTGTCATTTTACACTTCAAGACACATATTAATAAAACATTTAATTTTGTATATTTACTAGATAAAAACATCATTATCAATACATCTAACCACATTTCAACTTAAAGAAAAATACTCCCTCCGTTTCTAAAAGATTCATGTTCTGGAAAAAACTTTCGTTTCAAAAAGATACATTTTTTATGTTTTCAATATATAAATTAATGACAAATTATACATTTCAAAAAATATAATTGTATTTATTAAAATTTTATTGGTTAAAAATTATGGGGAATATTTCATTAAGAAAAACAATGCATTGGTAACTACAATTTTATGTTTTTTCTTAATAAGTGTAAAAAATCTAAAACATGCATCTTTTAGAAACAGAGGGAGTATATTAGAATAAAATGTCAATAAATTTTGCATTGAATTCATAAAATAACACTTATTTTGAAACGAAAAATTTTGCTCTGCAACGACAAATAATTTGAAAAAGAGAGAGAATTCATTGGAGCCAAAACATCACATTAGAGTTGAGTTGATGTAGAAAGGATGCATATAGGTTTTATGTCACCATTTTATGATGAATATATTTATAATATAAATTCTTTTGTTGTCATCTGATTATCATGGATAACACTGGTTAGACTTGGAATATATGATTGAGATACTAAAATCGGTAGAATACATACAAATCTTCATTGAAAAGAGAAAGTCGAAAACTCAATCAAACATGACACATACTGACATACAAACAAAGATTAAAATTGAAACGAAACGAAACCAAACGCTACACTACTTCAGCTTAATCCATAAGCATTTCATCAGATAGATAATAGAATTTGGACTCACCTGCCTTTGACTAGCCTAAATACTTCTTACAAAACTTCTGCATGTATTATTACCCCAATTTAAAATCCGCTATAGCTTAGGAGGATCAGTCACTCTAGAGTAATATTAATAACTGTAATTAGTCAACAGTCAATCCTGGCGCACTTCCAAAGTCAAGCGCCGGTGAAATTGAAACCATCTCATCTCCAGCGACTAATCTTTGGTTGTAACTTTCAAAAATCAAATCTAGAATTAAGACCTTAAGATCATAAAAGTAATACCAAGAAATATACTCAGCCGCCAAAACGCCAGCTGGAGAAGAAACTCAAGAAAGAAACAAGATAATCAAATTGTTCTTTTATAAGAATTAAAATAAATACTCACCCAAAACAACTCCATTGATCTCTCGAGACACAACACAACTCAAGTTAAGACCCAAATTTTAGCAAAAAAAAAAACCCTCAAGTTAAGAAAACAAAAGGAAGTAAAGTCTCAGATGGCTCAGAGCGGTTTCAAAAGTACTGTGAAATTATTGGGGACATGGGGCAGCCCCTTCGCTTTAAGGGCTCAAGTAGCTCTACATCTCAAGTCCGTGGAGTACGAGTACATAGAAGAAATCCTTAACTCCAAGAGCGATCTTCTTCTGGAATCCAACCCAATCTACAAGAAAGTCCCTGTCTCAATCTGCGAGTCTCTCAACATCGTTCAGTACATCGACGAATCTTGGCCGTCAGATCCTTCTATCCTCCCCTCACATCCCAATGATCGTGCCTTTGGTCGTTTCTGGGCTCACTTCGTCGACGGAAAGGTAACAAATAATTAAAGTGATATCAATTATTCTATTTTCTATATCAAACATCAATTATTTACTTGACTAGTCTTTTTAAAAAATTTATCTTACTAATTAAATATTGGAGAAATTAGATAATAGTAATGCAAGCAAATTTTTTTTTTTTTTTTTTTTGAGAAAAGGGCTTTTATATATATATATATATATATGATATGTGCCTGAAAAGGCAATGTTTAGAGCCGAAGCCCATTACAACAGGTCCTTTAAGCCATTCAGAAACAAAAGAGGAGTAGTCAAACGGTGCTTCCAGAGTATTACAGAGCGACATGCAGAGATGAGAGAAGACACCGATCAAGTTTGAGAATCAGAGCCATTCACATCGAGAATCAGTGGTAGGGAGATGATCCATCAGCTAGCAGTCCAAGTCTGAAATAGGGTAGAAGCGAAGGTCGGGTTTTGATCTCGAAGACTGGAGATTCTATTCTTTATCAATGAATACGCTGAATTGGAGATCGAAGTCGAGGAGCGGAAGTTCTGCCGGTGAAGACGGTTATTACGCTCAGACCAGATGGAATTGATCGATGCTTGCCAAGCTAGAAGACGGAGGCATCTTTCTGATTTGAAACCGCGTTGATGCTCGAGATAGTGAACGTTCTGAGCCCAAGTACGATCTGCTCTACAGTTTGCTTTCACTGCTAAGAAGCTCCAAACCGCAAAAGAGAAAGGGCATTCAAAGAATATATGGTCTCTCGACTCATTTGCCGCATTACAAAGAAGACAGAGAGGGCTTGTGGTGAGCCCCCAGCTGATGATACGATCTCTTGTCGGGCACCTGTTTAGGATGACCAACCATGCAAGAAAGCTCTGCCTCGGAATCCCTCGAGAGAACCAGATAATCTTGGACCAGGAGACTGGAGTTTGATGCGGTTTAATGAGATTATAGGTCAGCCCAGTTTTGAAAGTTGGGGAAGAATTACCTGGTTGATTCCACTCATAACTGTCATGCGATTGAGACAGACTGAGAGTAGTGAGGAAGACATGGAGAGCCAGTTGAGAGTCCGAACGCGGGGCGGGTAGATGCCACGCCTCATCATAGTAGATATCAACCAGTGTAGCCGTCTGGCGGATACCCAGAGCTGAAGGGGTTGTTATACCCAAGAAGTCCCTGATGTTTCCAAAAGGGCTCCAATTGTCTGACCAGAACCGCATGGATGCTCCGTCCTCTACCTTAATGGAGACCCAATTGTAAGCATACTCGCGCACCCTTAGTAGTTTCTTTATTGCAAAAGAGTGTGACTGGTTTTCCTTGATCGTCCAAAAATTACTTTTGCAAAAATGCAAGCAAATGTTTTAAGAATTTTTAATAGATTTTAAATTCAACTAATCAATTATTTCTAAGACGACGTTATGAAATAGTCTAAATATAATATCATCATTAAACATGCGTATATCTTGAATTGGACATGACAATAGTGCTTTGAAACGATCAATGCGGTGGCCGGAGCAAAAGATAACGATGTGAGAATTGTTGGAATTGTGTGAGCCCATGTCCAACTCTATTTTATCCGATTAGTACGATATTGTCCACTTTGGGCCTTAATGACAAGCCCGCATGAATTTACTTTTGGTTTCCATCCCAAAAGGCCTCGTACTAATTAGAGTTGGACTTCTCTTTATATATTAGACTTTTCTTTGTCTAATATCCAATGTGGGACTTAGATTGACATCTCACATTCTCCCCTTCAAATTAAGAACCACAACTCATCTCTTGTGTGTTTCTCTTCCTTTGAGAATGCGTCTCCACAACATCACATACATCACAGGTTCCATGATCTTCTGACATTCCTGCTACAGACTTTCTTTTTTCTTTTTTCAAGGATTCCTCATTCCTTCGAGGGGTATTTTAGTCTTTCTTGCAGATCTTCGTCAAACCGCTCTGATACCAAATGTTAGGATTGTCAAATCCCATGTCCAACTCTATTTATCCGATTAGTACGATATTGTCCACTTTGGACCTTAATGACAAGCCCGCATGGATGTGGTGACATCTCACAAGAATGGCTATGGCGGGGGACTTGACAGAGTGTCTAGCGTCGCTTGAGGAGGCGTTTCAGAAAAGCAGCAAAGGTGGATACTTCTTCGGAGGAGAAAGCATTGGGTTCTTCGACATCGCTTGTGGGTCTATGGTGGGCCCGCTTTCGGTCGTCGAGGTGTTTTCAGGTGTGAAGTTTTTAAATGAAGATACAACACCGGGCATGCTTCGGTGGGCTGAGAAGTTCAGGGCCCATGAAGCTATGAAACCTTATTTACCTACTGTCACCGAATTCTTTGAATTCGCTAAAAAGAAGTTTAATGTTCAGTGAGGATTTACATCTCAATATGGTTTTAGAAAGATGTGTTCCAATCCAGCCAGAAACCAGTAAAAACAATGATATATTAATTATGAGTTTTGGGGGATTTTTATGTTACCATTTTTTTTATGTTATGAGTTTTTGATTGCCATTTCTTATTCATGAAAGCTGCTAATTAAGTTCTATGATATTTAGTTTTTAAATTTATTAAATGATAATTTTTTTTTGTGTTGCATTAATTTGATTAAATTCGTCGATTCAAAAAATTAATTTCAAGCGATTTGACATCACTTGATTATACGAATCAAGTCTCTATAGCTTATTTGAACTTGTAGATTGAGCAAAGTTATCAAACTTTAAGCTTTTAATGGACCTAACGGTTAGTCATATGTTAGATTAGATAGTATATGTTATTAAAACATTTAATGGATCTATAAATTTGTCATATGTTATATTATATAAAATATCACTAATAGTTAATGAAAGTACTATAACTTCAGTAAGATAAATATAGTACTAGATATGTTTCCAAAACACTCAATAATTAAACTTAAGTCTAGACAATATAAAACATTGAATCCCACTTTTTAATAAATTTATATTAATTTTCTTTCAATTGTTTTGATAAATCTCTCTTATTAAAACAAAAACATTTAGTCATATGCTATACTATATAACCTCTTTATTAAAACAGAAAAAAATATTTATTATTAATTTTTAATGGATCTAACATTTAGTCATATGTTATACTATATAAAATGTCAATAATAATTAATGAAAATACTAGATATTCCCTAAGATAGTTATAGAAACAACATTAAAGTACTAGATAGGTTTCCAAACAACTCAATAATTAAATTTGAGACTAGATAATATAAAACATCGAATCCCACTTTTAAATAACTTTTTAATTAATTTTCTTTCAAATTATTTGATAAATCTCTCTTATTAAAACATAAATATTTTAATGGATCTAACATTTAGTCATATATTATATGACATAGCCTCTTTTATTAAAACAGAAACATCTTTATTATCAAAATAAAAACTTTTTAATGGATCTAACATTTAGTCATATGTTAAATTATACAAAGTGTCCCTAATAATTAATAGAAACACTAGATATTCACAAAGATAATTATAGAAACAACATTATACCGGTAGATATGTATCCAAACAACTCAATAATTAAATGTGAGTCAACACAATATAAAACACTGAATCTCACTTTCTAATATTTTTTTATTAATTTTTCAAGTTATTTTATAAATCTCCCTTATTAAAATTAAATATTTTAAAGGAACTAACATTTAGTCATATGGTATATTATATAACCTCTTTTATTAAAACATATACATATTAATGGTTCTAGCCTTTAGTCAAATCTTATATTAAATAAGATATCATTAATAATTAATGAAAACACTATATCTTCATTAAGATAAACATCTAGACGGATTAACTTTTAATCATCCGATTAATTATTCTAGATGTTCGGTTTAGCGTTGAGTCACCGTACGTTTAACAACGCTTTCTTGAATACAGTATAAATTCATCAATCAACAGATGTTTATTTGAAGTGATTATAAAGTTGAGATAACCAAACAATACATAATATTTATTAAATCTTTCGAATAGTTCAAAATATGAATAACTAATATTGTCTTCACAATTTTTTTGTCACACATATCTAAACATGAATTGCATAGTTTTTTGCCTTCTTCACATTGATCTCATTTTCTGCTCGTTACACACAACAACAATAACCACAAAGATATAAATAAATGTTAGGAAAAAATCATACATATATGCTGAATGAATATAAACATAAACATTTACGACTATTACTAAAACTTACTGGGATCTTGAGCAGAAACACAAGGAATATTAACACAGTCAGTTTGTTTTTTGTCACATTGCAGTTGACATCTAGCGAAACATCCAAAAGAATCTCGTATTGGACCGTGGAGACACCCGTTATAACAACTTTTGAAACATTTGCCCCAGTTTTTACTCATAGCTTCTGACTCAACTATAACGTTTCCGATCATCAATATCATCACCATAAATACAATCATTCTTTTCATCTCCATTGTTTTTAGAATACAAAGATTTTTTTTCTCAAAAATGGGAGAGAGCAAATTTATCTTTATGATGGACCAAACATTTAGTATATGTTATATAATATAGTCTTTATTATTAAAACAAAAATTAATAGATCTAAATTTTATTCATATGTTATATTATGTAAAATATCACTAATAATTAATGAAAATACTATAACTTCAGTAAGATCATTATAATACTAGATTTTGAACAAAAAATAATTATAGTACTAGATATGTTAAAAAAACTCAATAATTAAATTTGGGTCTAGAACATATAAGACATTGAATCCCACTTTTTTATAAATTTTATTGATTTTTTCAAATTATTTTATAAATCTCTCTTATTAAAACATAATTTTTTTTAATTGATATAACATTTAGTCATATTCTGTTTATATAACCTCTTTTATTAAAACAGAAACATCTTTATAACTAAAAAATATTTTAATAGATTTAAAATTTGGGCTTATTGCAAAAGTGACTCAAAACTTGAATTCAAACAGAAAACTAACCTTTTCTTTTGACTCATTTTTTTTTTGAGTTTTTAACCCCACATCTGCATTTTATCTACGAAAATGCCATTAACCCTTTTTTTTTTTTTTTTTTTCGAAAATGGCTTCTTTACTGTCTCAACCTCATTTTCTTCAAGTATTTACAATATTGCCACTGCCATGAATAGTGGGAACAACCTTGTACGAACTGTTTGGAGCTTTTAATGCCCTTTAATGCACGTAAATCTCTTTACACTCTCTCTGTTTCAATTGTTATGAACTAAAAACAACATTTCTTTCACTTTCTCTCCATATTCATCCAAAAAACTGAAGCTTTTGATTCAAAATTGTTTGGAGCCATATTTCTTTCGTTTTGACTTACGGTTGCTTTCGTTTGAGGTTCTGGGTGGTTGGAGAAGACCCTGTGTGCAAACAAAGTCATCTCACCTAGTTTAAGGTACGAATTTGATTTTTTTTCAAAATCTGTTCGCGTAGAAGACTTACAAGTAAGTCATCTGTATGTAGAAGACTTACTGATGAGTCTTCTGGTCAAACGGACGACTTAAACTAAGTCGTCCAGCTTTGTTTGGTGAAAAAAAACAGTCCAGACGACTTATATATAAGTCGTCTACGAGAAACAGGCTAGTTTTGCATTTGACCGAATCGTGTCAGATCTTTGACTATTTCTGGACGACTTATAATTCAGTCGTCTCTCGGAAAGTTAAAATTTCAATATTTTATTAAACTAGACGACTTACGTGTAAGTCGTCTTAGGTTAGTTTTGTAGTTGAAAAATAAAACTTCATAATTTAATTTTTACCAGACGACATAATATAAAGTCGTCCCGTCAGAAGACTTAATTTAAAGTCGTCCGGGGAAAGCAAAGTCGTCCAGAATTTTCCCAATTAAGTCGTCCAAACCTTGCTTATCCCGGACGACCTTAAATTAAGTCGTCTAGCTGGACGACTTTTAGTTAAGTCGTCTGGAGAAAAGTTAAATTTCAAGTTTTATTTTTCAATTACAAAACTAACCTGGGACGACTTACGTGTAAGTCGTCTAGTTTGAATAAAATATTGAAATTTTTACTTTCCAGAGACGACTGATTTATAAGTCGTCCAGAAATAGTCAAAGATCTGACACGATTCGGTCAAATGCAAAACTAGCCCGTTTTTCGTAGACGACTTATATATAAGTCGTCTGAAATTTTTTTTTTTAACAAACAAAGCCGGACGACTTAGAATTAAGTCGTCCCTTTTAATTTTCATTGCAAAAGTGACCTCTTTAGACGACTTACCTTTAAGTCTTCTGGACGACTTAAATCTAAGTCGTCTGCGATAATGTTTGTTGAACTTCTTCATTTTCTCTATGTTTACTAATGTGTTTTATTTTGAATATTTGCAGATGATTTTTAAGTTACATGCAGTGTATGGAGAATGGTTGTTGAGAGATTTCCGTTGGGATTTTGTGGTTGATGATCTCAAAGGAGCAAGATTGTTTTTATTGAATGAAGATTCAACACATGCTGAACTTGTTGCAATGGCTCAAGAAGATTATAACCTGGACATGAGATCAGTGACTGTGGAGATTAGCTACTCATTACCAGCAGAAATGATGATGACTCCAAGCAGTCCTCCCATTCATGTTACAAGTGATAGACAAGTTCGAAACTTGCTCGAGATACTCAAAACGCATAGAGTATGTCTTTGTGTATCAAGCCGCAGCAAGGTGGAAACGGTTTCAGAGAAAAGAGAAGAAGCTGGTGAATGGGAAGAAGATGTTGGTGATAATGATGAAGCTGGTGAATGGGAAGAAGATGTTGGTGATAATGATGAGGCTGATGAATGTTTTGAAGATGTTGGTGATAATGAGTCTGTTGAAGATGAAAATCAAGATGGGGAGGAGGAAAATGGGGAGGAGGAAAATGGGGAGGAGGATGCTGATAACACTATTGTTGGTGAAACGGATCAGAATGGTGGGGATTACAGTCTTTATGGAAAGGTTCTAGATGAGGACGAGGAAGATGATGATAATATTTGTTTTGAAGAAATTGAAAAGACATATGCTAAGACAAATGCTATTGAAGGAGGAAAATCGGATTGTACCAGCATCTATGTCAACCAGAGTTTTGTTAGCAAGGATGCACTGCTTTCAGAGCTGCGGTTGACAGCAGTGAGGGGTAGGTTTTCTTTCAGAATATACAAATCAACAAAAACTCTCCTTGTGGCAATATGTCGGGTTAGCGGTTGTGGATGGAAGATCAGAGCGAGTGTGAAACATGGGTCAAACACGTTTTGGGTAACAAAGTATGTGGAAAAAACATTTATGCTCAATTGGAGACCGAATCGCTCAGCGGAGACACTGTACTCCAAAGTATGTTGGTAGTCTTTTCATTGATCGTGTTGGGATCATTGATGGGATAACTCCACAGCATATCACTGATGCAATGAAGAACATGTTTGGCATGACGCTTGATTACACCACTTCATACAGAGCACTGTTATATGCACAGAAATTGGTGAGAGGATCAGCAGAAGAAGGGTATTCGCGTCTGCCTTCATATCTCGAGCAAATCTCCATTGCAAATCCTGATTCTATCACGGCTATAGAACTTGATTCTGAGAAAAGATTTAAGTATCTATTTCTCTCTTTTGGAGCTTCTATCAAAGGTTTTAAGTATCAGAGAAGGGTCATTGTGGTGGATGGAACTCACCTAAGTGGAAAGTATGGAGGTGTTATGTTAGTTGCAGCCGCACAAGATGGCAATTTTCAGATATTCCCATTGGCTTTTGGGATCGTGGATGCTGAAGATGAACCTTCTTGGGGAATGGTTTTTCACAAAAATTGGCTAGTTGTATATCTCATGACAAGCCTCTGGTGATAGTCTCTGACCGGCACGCGGGCCATTAAAAGTGCGTGTGAGAAGGTGTTTCCTTGGGCAACCCGAGGAATATGTTATTATCACCTTCAAGATAACATTGTCAAAAAGTTTTAAAGGGAAACATCTCATGTACTTGGTGAAAGGGGCTGCTTATGCGCACACGGTTCACGATTTTAACCGGTACATGGCTGAGATACGGAGTGCAAACCCGGAACTTGCAACGTATTTGGAGAAGGCCGACGCCAAGCTATGGTCAAGGGTTTATTGTAAGGGGAACAGGTTCAACATAAAAACAAGCAACATCGCTGAATCTATTAATTCCGCACTGAAGCGAGCAAGAGGATTTCCGATTCCGTTCCTGCTGGAGTTCATAAGGCAGAAGTTAGGAAAATGGTATTGGAAAGGAGACAAGATGCTTTGAGTCTCCCAACTGTACATAGCCGGGGTGTTGAATACTTGCTTGCTGTTCGATCAGAGATAGCGGATACGATGACGGTCGAACCAATTGATGGATGGCGTTTCTTTGTCAAAGGTGGCAAAATGGACTGTGCGGTTGATTTGGAACATGTAAAGTGTGGTTGTTGTGTGTCTATGGAGTGGAGAAAATACCTTGCTCTCATGCTATAGCAGCTGGAACACACTGCTGGTGTGCATATCGACACACTTGTATGTCCACTTTACTCAAAGAATCATCTGTATGCAGGATACTCAGAGAATATATATCCTATCGTGTCACAACATATTGAGGAACGAGAATGCTTTCCTCCAAACGTAAAGCGTGGTCCGGGGAGACAGAAGAAATCAAGATGGCAATCTTGGTTGGAGCTATAGGATGAGGGGACACAAACCAGGAAGAAACACAGGGCACGGAGATGCTCAAACTGCAAGGAAACTGGCCATACGAAACCACAATGTACACAACCAGTTGACTAGTTGTCCAGACGACCTAAATATAAGTCGTCCAGTCTTGATTACCCGTCCAGACGACTAATATCTAAGTCGTCCAGTGTTTCGTCTACCTTCTACGAAGTCGTCCAGTCTTGATTACCCGTCCAGACGACTAATTTCTAAGTCGTCCAGTGTTTCGTCTACCTTCTACGAAGTCGTCCAGTGTATTAGACTACCTTCTACTATCCCTTCAAGTGTATTTTTTTTAGACGACCTTTTACGAAGTCGTCCAGTGTATATTAAGTCGTCCAGTGTATTTAAGTCGTCCAGTGTTTAGACTACCTTCTACTATCCCTTCAAGTGTATTTTTTTTAGACGACCTTTTACGAAGTCGTCCAGTGTATTTTATTTTAGACTACCTTATTTTTTAGACGACCTTATTTGTAAGTCGTCCAGCTGGAAAACCTTCCAGACGACTTATTTGTAAGTCGTCCAGCTGGAAAACCTTCCAGACGACTTATTTGTAAGTCGTCCAGGCTGGAAAACCTTCCAGACGACTTATTTGTAAGTTAGAAAATCTATACAAGTTAGAAATCAAATAAATCATACATGCCCACAAACATACAAATAGATTTGTGTAAACAATAGTTCAAATATACAATAAATTTGTGTATACAAATAGTTCAAATATACAAATTGATTTGTGTATCTATACAAGTTAAAATCTATACAAGTTAAAAATCTATACAAATTGATTTTGTGTATCTAATCATACATGCCTACAAAACATACCCACCATCCTCATTTCTTTCAGATGCTGATCAACAAGCTCCGTCCATATAGCCAAAGCCATAGTATCCCTCATAGTCTTCGCATTGGACCTAGCAAAGTCTTTAGGGCTAAAGGGGACCCAAGGAGCATGACATTCAATGTACTTTGCAGCGTACACGCCACAATCCATTGTTGGCCCTGGGTACATCTTTGAGGAGTCTCTCATAAGTGTATCGCTCCCACCCATGCATCTGGTCTCCGCACTCCACAATCAGATAAGGGACCATCTCGAGAAAAGGCTCCATTATCTCATCCCATCTTTCTGGTATGGTAGTTGAAGGTATGCTTGTCCCAGACGACTATGTGCCTCTTAGGGATCGATATCCAAATAGCCACCCAATGTTTGTTGTCCAAGTTCAGTGGCGCATAGATATCATCAATGTCCTCCCCCCACTTCTTGTTTGATTGGCAAAATGAAGGCATTGATCCGTCATACAAACTCGCCGCCCCACTAGGTAGCATTTTTCCTAAACCATTGTGATCAGACGACGATGTTGAAGACCAGAGATACTGTTCTCTCCAAGACTCGGTAAAGTTGTGATCCAGGAAGCACATTCGCTCGCTCCGGAAACATTGTGGGTCTCCTTATACCTCTGCCTCAGCACATTCATCCAAGCATCTATATGCTGCATATAAAATAATACAAGTTAGAACCTTCCAGACGACTTATATATTTACAAATCTATACAAAGACAAGTTACCAGACGACTTATTTGTAAGTCTTCTGGAAGGTTTTCCAGCTGGACGACTTACAATAAGTCGTCCAGCTGGAAAACCTTCCAGACGACTTATATATTTACAAATCTATACAAAGACAAGTTACCAGACGACTTTAAAGATAAGCAGAGACTTACTACGTCTTCCAGCCATGGCTTTGGATGTCCGGAGTTTTTGATACCACCAAGTTGGTGATGTACGTGGTTTGTCCTCTTCCTTAGTGAAATAATCCACTGCAAACAAAAAAGCATCAGTTTTGGTAGACTAAATCAAGCTATTATGGGTAAAAGCAATCACTTACGGATCAGTTTTCCAACCAATCAGCGAGCTCCTTCATCTTAGGTTCTGTTTAGTGTGGGAATGGATTATACTTTTCCACTCTTAAGGGTTTCCTTCTCTCTGCCGTATAAGGAGGATATCTGCGTGGAGCAGGTTTCTTCGTTCGTTCCACTCCTTGCACGCACAGAAGCAGTGGGAGCTGTTTGGTCCATACAACCAGGCTCGGTTCTGAAGCTGAAGCTGGATCGGTGGAAGCGAAGCTCGGGTTGTTGATCGTTGGGAAGCGAAGCTCGTTGGTCAGTGGAAGTGGGAGGAAAATCTCTTTGGGTGACACCATCTGCTTTATCCTCC
>NC_079519.1:2909385-2911685 GCF_000801105.2 Raphanus sativus | reverse complement strand
GTATATAGGAATCATTCTAATTTTTTAATATTTAGTTTACTAAAATTTCATATACTGCCTAGATTAGTGGAATTACCATTATACTCGATGAAACTATACACTAAAACCATATTGTCATATTTTTGAAAATTTGAATTAATGTATTCTAAACTATCTTTCATGGTATATAAGAATCATTCTAGTTTTGTAATATTTAGTTTTGTAAAATTTCATATACTGCTTAGATCAATTAAATTACCATTATAAAATCTTTAATATCTAGAGAAACGGAGACAACAAAGATTCTAAACTTCTTTGACCATCATCTTATGTCAGTGCTCGATGAAACTATACATTAAAAGCAGATTTTCATATTTTTGAATTTTTTCAAAATTTGTGGGTTAACCCCTTCAAAATATTGAGTTTTCGGTAAATGCTCTATATATTGAAGTTTATTTTCTTCACTTTATTTTAAAAATTTCAAACCATATTCTACATTTGAATTAATGTATTCTAAATGTGTGGATAGAAATACATGCTCAATAGTACGGTTTATCCTAATGTAATGATACGAAGTTTCAAAGGTTTCATTTCGTGATTGAAGTGGAGAAATATAATCAAACAAAACATTATTATAAACATTATTAAAGAGAAAGAGTTTGCTAAATATTTTGTGATACTACTAATTTACTAAAAAAAGTCTACTATTATTTTGTGATACTAATAATACTAGGTACAGACATGCGTGAAACTACGCACTAGAGAAATGGAGACAACAAAGGTTCTAAACTCTTTGACCATCATCTAAAAAAACTATATACTAGAACAAGATTTTCATATTTTTAAAAAAAATCCAAATTCGTGGGTTAACCCCCTTCTAAAATAATTAGTTTTCGGTAAATATTCTATATACTGAAGTTTATACCCTTCACTTTTGTTTAAAATTTTCAAACCACATTCTACATTTTAATTAATGTATTATAAACTATCTTTCATTGTATATAGGAATCATTCTAATTTTTTAATATTTACTTTACTAAAATTTCATATACTGCCTAGATTAGTGGAATTACCATTATAAAATCTTCATTATGTAGAGAAACGGAGGCAACAAAGGTTCTAAACCTCTTTGACCATCATTTTATCTCAGTGCTCGATGAAACTATACACTAAAACCATATTGTCATATTTTTGAAAATTTTCCAAAATCAGTGGGTTAACCCCTTCTAAAATAATTAGTTTTCGGAAACTGATTTATATAATGAAGTTTAAACTCTTCACTTTTTTAAAAAAATTTCAAACCACATTCTACATTTGAAATATAGGAATCATTCTAATTTTTTAATATTTAGTTTAGTAAAATTTCATATATTGCCTAGATTAGTGGAATTACCATATAAAACATTTATTTTCTAGAGAAACGGAAACAACAAAGGTTCTAATCCTCTTTGACCATCATCTTATGTCAGTGTTCTATAAACTATACAATAAAACTAGATTTTCATATTTTTGAAAATTTTCCAAAATCCGTGGGCTAATAACCCCCTTCTAAAATAATGAGTTTTCGGCAAATGCTCTATATACTGAATTTTATACTCTTCATTTTAATTTAAAAAATTTAAACCACATTCTACATTTGAATTAATGTATTCTAAACTATCTTTCATGGTATATAGGAATCATTCTAATTTTTTAATATTTAGTTTGGTAAAATTTCATATACTCCCTAGATTAGTGGAATTACAATTATTAAATCTTTATTATCTAGAAAAACGGACACAACAAATGTTCTAAACCTCTTTGACCATCATTTTATGTCAGTGATCGATGAATCTATACAGATTTTCATATTTTTGAAATTTTCCAAAATCTGTGGGTTAACCCCCGTTTAAAATAATGAGTTTTCGGTAAATCTTCTATACACTGAAGTTTATACTCTTCACTTTTATTTAAAAATTTCAAACCACATTCTACATTTGAATTAATGTATTTTAACCTATCTTTCATGGTATATAAGAATCATTCTATTTTTTTTAATATTTAGTTTAGTAAAATTTCATATACTGCCTAGATCAATAGAATTACCATTATAAAAATTTTATTATCTAGAGAAACGGAGACAACAAAGGTTCTAAACCTTTTTGAGCATAATCTTATATCAGTGCTCGATGAAACTATACACTAAAACAAGATTTTCATATTTTTGAAATTTTTTCAAAATCCGTGGGTTAACCTCTTCTAAAATAATTAGTTTTCGGTAAATGCTCTATATACTCAAGTTTATACTCTAAACTTTAGTTTAAAAATTTCAAACGACATTC
>NC_079519.1:2901258-2909285 GCF_000801105.2 Raphanus sativus | reverse complement strand
AGATAACTATAGAAACAACATTAGATATGTTGACAAAGAACTAAATAATTAATTTGAGTTAAATAATATAAAAAATTAATCCAAAATTTTAATAATTTTTTTATTAACTTTTTGGAAAATTATTTGATAAATCAACTAATTAACTAAAAACTTTAAATAATTATGAAAATGTATAACTGTTTCCTTGCAGGTTTAGATACTACAAAATAATTTCAACCAAACTGTCATCAAATAAATATATATATATTATATATATTATATTGTTTTAATTCATAAACGTTCTAGACTGATTAACTAATAGTTTAGACGTCCCATTACTTATTCTAGATGCTAGACGTAGAGTCACTGTACGGTAAGCGTCTAATGCTTTCTCGAACACTAGATAAGTTCATCAATCAACAGATGTTTATTTGAATTGATTAAAATGAAAATAACCGAACAATACATATCTTTAATAAATCATCGAATTGAAAATGTGAGTAACTAATCTTGCCTACAAAGTTTTTATCACACTTATCCGAACATTGATTCACATAGTCTTTTTGTTTTCTAGACATTAAATAAGTTTTATAATTAAAAATTATAAAAATTATTTATTAAACAATTAATTAAATAAAAATATTCATAAAATGTTATAACAAAAGGGGTGAAATTTAAAAATAAACTAAGTTATATTTTATACTAGTTTCATCTTTAATATAAATAAAATAATATAATTATATACATTTTCAAATACAACAAAATAGAAAATAAAAAAAATTGTAAGTTAGATTTTTAAATTTATTTTCACATTTTAAAAAGCTCGGGACAGAGTCCAATTATTCTATTATCTTATTAAAACTGAAAAATCACATGAAATTATATTACTTACATGTTAATATCACAAAAAATACAACTGATTTAAAATAATATTACCGTGCTTTCAGATAAGTTCT
This sequence comes from Raphanus sativus, assembly GCF_000801105.2. NCBI lineage: Eukaryota > Viridiplantae > Streptophyta > Magnoliopsida > Brassicales > Brassicaceae > Raphanus > Raphanus sativus. The sequence continues at coordinate 2,908,350 of NC_079519.1, read as the reverse complement.
AAATAGTTTGAGACAGAATTTAACATATCTAAATCTATAAATGAGGAAAATTTAATTAATAACAAGCAAAAATCCAAGATGAGAAAAAACACGATAAAAATGCCAATGGCAAATAAGAGAAGAAACTCAATCACTATAAAGTCCCTCCAAAACCTGATTAATAAAAAATGTGATGCAGCAAGCTTTTAGAATTTTATAAGCATAAGAAAACACTAAATTAAACATGATCAAAGCTAAAAATATCGCAACAAAAAGAAATTTGAACAAACAAAAAATGATCTCAATGTAGATTTAAAAAAACAAAGCTAGGAATGCTATTTGCTTGAGCCATACTATATCTCTGATTCTAGCAAACTATATCATTGTAGAACAAGTGTTTTGTGATATACTTACAAATTATTTTCGTTAATTGTTACATTTGCTGCAAATTATTTTTGTTAATTGGTATATTTGCTGCGAGTTACAAGTCATGTTTTTTATAGATAAAAATAAAAATTTGATGTACTCTACAGTTTGGTACTTCCAATATGGAAAACAAAAGAAATTTCCAGGATATCTCTTCTCACATATACCGGATATGGTTGATAAACAATCGAGTTATTAAGAATAAAATAGGTAGAGTCAATCAAACGGAGTAGTTAAGAAAAAATAGTAAAAGCCAGCGTAAAAAATAGTAGTAGAAGTCAGCGCGTAACTTATTTTCTTTTCCAACACATTGAAATTAAAGTGATTTGTTTACCTTGAGTCTAACAGCAAAAATTTGAAAATAAATAAATGTGTTTTTACTTGATTAGCGAAACTTAAGCTAACCTAAGAGTAAACTTTTAAATCAGTAACAGATTTTCTTTTTCTTTTTTGCTAAATTTTAAATATCATTAGTCAAAAGAGCAGTTTGTCTTTTGCAAGACTTTTACATACATCTTTTTCTTGGCAAAAATTAATTTAAAAACAAGAAAGGAAGTAGTTGTTATTCCACGATGGATCAGAGTTATCTTATCCAAGCCGACATGAGTTTTGTAAAGGAGCGCTTGTTGCTCCTTGTAGTGATGGTATTCCTCGCCTCCCTATCCAAAGATCTGAAAGTTTGCTCCTGACTCTTGAGAGAGGTGAATGTTGTTATGGAGTGCATTGTTTCGCTGTCTCCATACATGGTAAATGAGAGTATGAGCGGCTAGTCTCCTTAGAGTAGAAGACCCTGTTAGCGACTGTGATCTACACCAAGAGAGGAGCTCTAACCAAGTGATAAGTAGATTGCCTTGGAGACAGTCTTGATAACACTGCATTTCATAGATATTGAGCAAATCTGCAAGTCAAGAATAAATGGTCTCTTGATTCAACTGAAGAGTTGCAGAGGGTGCCGGTTTGATATTTCACATGACTGATGTTTCCCTCCTAAGCTCTTTAACTATCTCCTTTGCGTCAGGACGATTAGCCTTATCCACTGCAACCGCCGCAACACCACCGTGGTCTTCTCCTGCAAGCAACGGATCAACCACCTGATAAAAAACACCCATATGAAACAAACATATCAGCCAAAGCCATATCTCTCTTCTCACGACGATGGTCAACAGCTTTCATCCCCGTCATCAACTCCATCAAATATACATGTCACTCTTTTCCAAATAACCGCTCAGTGATTTGTGGGCCCGTACAAATGTAATAAGTTATATTTATGTGAAAACCGGTGGAGCAACAGAGAAGTGTAGATACTCCATTGCTAAAGCCGTTAATAAAGCGACGTCTAGCCGGAATCGCCATGTCGTTGTTGACTTCCGACCGGGAGATAAAATCAGTCCGCCTCTTTATATATTTCTTTTTGGTAATTAGCCTCTTTAATTACATGTTTATAAAACAAATTATATTGAATCTTCAAAGCTGCATTACCATCACATGTAAACCCTAAAAAAACACAAAGCACATAGCAGTTATTATGATGTTGTGCATGTTTCCAAGGATGAAGAAGAGACCGAAGGTGGAGACAGGATGGAGGAGACGGTGAGGTCAGTGAGGATAACGTAGACGACGAGGTTGGAGTCCTAAGAGCCGTTGCGGCTATGGATGAAGGAAGAGACGACGGAGTTGAAGACTCCAAGTGGAGTGAGTCAGGGAGGCGTGGTCATGGGGAAGAGGAGGTGCGAGGATTGGGAGCTTCGAAGATTTCTAAGGCGGATTTATTTGGTGTTGTTATTTTTTGGGTGGTACCTTAGATCGATTGCTTGATCGACATCAGCTTAAGTGAGATTGAAGTCTCTCTTATGGCTAAAGTAGATTGTATTTCGAGTTCTTATCTTTGTACTGCAAGTTTCTGTAGTTTAAAGCTGAAACTGTTAATCTTTGTTGATGAGCCCGAAAGTTTCAAGGTCTCAATCAAAGTCATTAAGAGTTCAATCTACTACTTATGTGAGATTGGAGTCTAAGTACAGTGTCTTTAGCGTTCTTATCATGAGTTGCAAAGATATGTTCTTATGATCCCAAGGCAATGGGAAAACTCTATGACCGTCTTATATATTGTGTACTGTAAAGCTGAAACATTAGGCTTTGTCCAGGTCTTATTTCTCCTCATTTCACTCTTTCTGTTTGTATAGTTTGTTGGAGGAAAAAGTGCCTATTTCAACATAAACTTTACGCGTCGTGCCTATTGCTTCACGAACTTTGTAGTAGTGCGTATTCCACACTGAACTAAACAATTTTTTTAAAATACTATATGAAATTTATGCGTCGTGTCTATTCCTTCACGAACTTTATAGTAGTGCGTATTTCACATTGAACTAAACAAAAATTCGAAAATACTACATAGACTCTCAAAATCGTGCTTATTTCAATATTGAGTGTTAAATGTGTTAGTCATCCGTAAATTTCTCAAAACAATGTTATTTTCTATAAATTTTGTGAAATTAAAAATTAAAAATAAAATATACTCTCAAAATCGTACTTATATAAATTGACTGTCAAAGGTAATAGTCATCATTGAATTTATCAAAATCGTTTCGATAAATTAACGATGACTAACACCTTAAACCGTCAATATATAAATAAGCACGATTTTGAAAGTCTATTTAGTATTTTTTGAAAGACTAACACTTTTGGTTAAGTTTTAGTCATACATTAATTTATCAAAACAATGTCATTTTGGATAGATTTTGTAAAATTAAAAAAAATTAAAAACGATGAATAATTTCATAAAATTTAACCAAAATAAAGTCTTTTGGTAAATTAAAGGATGACTATTATATTTGACAGTTAATATATATAAGCACGGTTTTAAAAGTTTATATTTTATTTTGATTTTTAGTTTCACAAAATTTATACAAAATGACGTTGTTTTGAAAAATTAATGGATGATTAACACATTTAACACTCAATATTGAAATAAGCACGATTTTGAGAGTCTATGTAGTATTTTTTTTATTTTTGTTTAGTTCAATGTAAAATACGCACTACTATAAAATTCGTGAAGGAATAGACACGACGCATAAAGTTCATATAGTATTTTTAAAAAATTGTTTAGTTCAGTGTGGAATACGCACTACTACAAAGTTCGTGAAGAAATATGCATGACGCGTAAAGTTCATGTTGAAATAGGCACTTTTTCCATTTGTTGGATGATACAACTCATTGAACAAAGGATGCGTAATGTGGAGAACTATTTTAAGGTGATTGCAACATTCTTTGAATTTTTCACTTTATAGTCTTCTTATTGCCATGGAACCTGAACTAACTAATGTGAAATGAGTGACAAATGACAGAATTGAGTTTCTCTTATTTACTCTATCTCTCCATTTGGCAGAGGTGCGTGTAAAGGGAGATATTTTCACGCATGTCTGTACCTAGTATTATTAGTATCACAAAATAATAGTAGACTTTTTTTAGTAAATTAGTAGTATCACAAAATATTTAGCAAACTCTTTCTCTTTAATAATGTTTATAATAATGTTTTGTTTGATTATATTTCTCCACTTCAATCACGAAATGAAACCTTTGAAACTTCGTATCATTACATTAGGATAAACCGTAATATTGAGCATGTATTTCTATCCACACATTTAGAATACATTAATTCAAATGTAGAATATGATTTGAAATTTTTAAAATAAAGTGAAAAAAATAAACTTCAATATATAGAGCATTTACCGAAAACTCAATATTTTGAAGGGGTTAACCTACAAATTTTGAAAAAATTCAAAAATATAAAAATCTGCTTTTAATGTATAGTTTCATCGAGCACTGACATAAGATGAGGGTCAAAGAAGTTTAGAACCTTTGTTGTCTCCGTTTCTCTAGATATTAAAGATTTTATAATGGTAATTCAATTGATCTAAGCAGTATATGAAATTTTACTAAACTAAATATTACAAAACTAGAATGATTCTTATATACCATGAAAGATAGTTTAGAATACATTAATTCAAATGAAGAATCTGGTTTGAAAATTTTAAACAAAAGATAAGAGTATAAACTTCAGTAAATAGAGCATTTACCGAAAACTAATTATTTTAGAAGGGGTTAACCCACAGATTTTGAAAAAAATTCAAAAATATGAAAATCTAATTTTAGTGTATAGTTTCATCGAGCACTAAGATAAGATGATGGTCAAAGAAGTTTAGAACCTCTGTTATCTCCGTTTCTCTAGATAATGAAAATTTGTATAATGGTAATTCCACTAATCTAGGTAGTATATAAAATTTTAGTAAACTAAATATTAAAAAATTAGAATGATTCCTATATACCATGAAAGATAATTTAGAATACATTAGATGTAGAATGTGTTTTGAAAATTTTAAACAAAAGTGAAGAGTATAAACTTAAGTATATAGAGCATTTACAGAAAACTAATTATTTTAGAAGGGGTTAACCCACGGATTTTGGAAAAATTTCAAAAATATGAAAATCTTGTTTTAATGTATAGTTTCATCGAGCACTAACATAATATGATATGGTCAAAGAGTTTAGAACCTCTGTTATCTCCGTTTCTCTAGATAATAAAGATTCTATAATGGTAATTCCACTAATCTAAGCAGTATATGAAATTTTAGTAAACTAAATATTAAGAAATTAGAATAGTTTCTATATACTATGAAAAATAGTTTAGAATACATTAATTCAAATGTAGAACGTGGTTTGAAAATTTGAAACAAAAGTGAAGAGTATAAACTTTAGTATATAAAGCATTTATCGAAAATTAATTATTTTAGAAAGGGGTTAACCTACGGATTTTGGAAAAATTTCAAAAATATGAAAAATCTTGTTTTAATGTATAACTAGATAGAGACATGCACCCTACGCAGGGTAAAACGTTAAGAAAATAAATAAATTTACAATAAATTTCGTTCATAATTTCCGTTGGACATACATAAGTTAAACAATATGTTCTGTTTAATTAAGCAAATAGTAGATATATGAAGAATGAATTAATCGCTTATCATTGAGTCAGATTCCATTAGCTCTTAACTAAACTAAATGAAGAAGAAAAAAAAAACAAAAACAAAATTGAATGAAGAAGCATACTTTTAAAATCTCTCCATGCCATACCACGACTCATGCAGACTAAAAGACTTCTCTGTAAATAAAAAGCAACCACTAATGAACTTATCTATATGTTTAGCAAGCTGCTCATATATAATAATAAGCAAGCCTATAAGATGCTAAAGATGAGGGGAAAATTTGTAAAAAGCTCATAAACCGCACATCACGATGTCTGCGACGTGGGTCAGCGCGGACGACACGCATACTACTTCTGCCTAGCCATATTTGATGGCCATGTTTCAATTGAAAATGTCGTTTCAGACACTTTCATTTAGACCTTCTTCTTATTACATAAAAAGAACAAATAAAAATAAAAGATGAACTATATGTATGTTTCTGTTTGGTAAAAGTGAACTATATTATTTTTTTGTGAACGTAAGTAAACTATATTACTATATGACATCATTTGTTCATTGATAGACATGCACTCATTAATCAACAGATCGAAGATCACAATTATCTTAGCCTCCCTTAAACATTTAGCAGAGATCAAATCCAAGATGAAATCTCTGTAAACACTGTTCCTAGATGCCATTAAAGCTTTCTCTTCTTCTTTAAGGCAACATGTCTCTTATATATTTGCCCAGTTACTACAAAGCTTCAGCTATGATTCTATCAACCATCAAATCTGGTTTGCAATCTATGTTTCTTAGCTCTTCCAAAATGTAGAAGGCATCCATTTCTCTCGAAGATTTACAAAGACCATGGAGAATCAACATTGAAATAATGGATCCAATGATGTTAAAGTTAGACTCTTTAACCTCACCCACAAGTCTCAAAAGCTGATTCATATCAAAACTGCTACAGAAGCTTCTTATATACACACCAAAACCAACAGTTTATGAGCAATTTGCATGCATAGCGATGAATTGAGGACCCGTCGAAAGAGCTTATACTAAAACCCAGAATGTGTTCTGAGATTTCCAACCCAACAGAATGAGGGATCGAAATTACTTTTTTTTCTCAGAAACCCCTCTCCGTTTCTCCTTGTACTGGTCGCACAACATTATCTTCTTTTTCTAGTTCGATTTTTCGTTGATGGGTTTTTGTTTCGTGAGTTTTAGTTCAGTTGATCTCACAGCACCGTCGCGATCATGAACTCCAAATTGTATTAGACGATTGTGCTCATGAGAAAATATGCTTCTTGTTTATATTTAGTGGGAGTTAATGGAAATTGACTCGATAATAAGCCACTAATTCAAAGTTTTCAAGATTGTGCTTTAAATAATAGAAAAGATTCAGCTTAACAATTCCCTATCGTATATTGGCTTATGTTATAATGTATTAGAGAAAATATGCAAAATGAGTGCCAATGGCAAGAGTTGTAAATATGCTAGTAATTAAAGGTGTTTTAACTAAGAAAGCTGAGAAGAAATGTGAGTTTGACACATCATCAAAATGGCAGATTTGTAATTAAAATATCAAAGCAAGGTTATTCTTAAAAATTGCTTCCCTTTTAATAATAAAGAGATTTCATCGAGCATTAATATAAGATGATGGTCAAAGAGTTTAGAACTTCTGTAATCTCCGTTTTTCTAGATAATGAAGATTTTATAATGGTAATTCCAC
>NC_079519.1:2899362-2901158 GCF_000801105.2 Raphanus sativus | reverse complement strand
TTTTAGTAAACTAAATATTAAAAAATTAGTATAATTACAATATACCGTGGAATATAGTTTAGAATACATTAATTCAAATGTAGAATGTGTTTTGAAAATTTTAAACAAAAGTGAAGAGTATAAACTTCAGTATATAAAGCAGTTACCGAAAACTTATTAATTTTAGAAGGGGTTAACCCACGGATTTTGGAAAAATTTCAAAAATATGAAAATCTTGTTTTAATGTATAGTTTCATCGAGCACTAACCTAAGATGATGGTCAAAGAGTTTAGAACCTCTTTTATCTCCGACTCTGTAGATAATAAAGATTTTATAATTGTAATTCCAATAATCTAGGCAGTATATGATATTTTAGTAAACTAAATATTAAAAATTAGAATGATTCCTATATACCATAAAAGATGATTAAAATACATTATTCAAATGTAGAATGTGATTTGAAAATTTTAAACTTAAATGAAGAGTATAAACTTTAGTATATAGAGCATTTTACCGAAAACTCATTATTCTAGAAATGGTTAACCCACGGATTTTGGAAAACTTTCAAAAATATGAAAATATGGTTTTAGTGAATAGTTTCATCGAGCACTGAGATAAGATGATGGTCAAAGAGGTTTAGAACCTTTGTTGTCTCCGTTTCTCTAGATAATGAAGATTTTTTAATGGTAATTTCACTAATTTAAGAAGTATATGAAATTTTAGTAAACTAAATATTAAACAATTAGAATGATTCCTATATACCATGGAATATAGTTTAGAATAAATTAATTCAAATGTACAATGTGGTTTGAAATTTTTAAACAAATGTGAAGAGTATAAACTTGAGTATATAAAGCAGTTACCGAAAATTGACTAATTTTAGAAGGGGTCAACCCATGGATTTTGGAAAATTTTCAAAAATATGAAAATCTTGTTATTGTATAGTTTCATCGAGCACTAACATAAGATGATGGTCAAAGAGTTTAGAACCTCTGCTATCTCCGATTCTGTAGATAATGATGATTTTATAATGGTAATTCCACTAATCTATGCAGCATATTAAATTTTATTAAACTAAATATTAAAAATTAGAATGATTCCTATATACCATAAAAGATAGTTTAGAATACATTAATTCAAATGTATAATGTGGTTTGGAAATTTTAAACTTGAGTGAAGAGTATAAACTTCAGTATATTGAGCATTTTACCGAAAACTCATTATTTTAGAAGGGGTTAACCGACGGATTTTGGAAAAATTTCCAAAATATGAAAATCTGGTTTTAGTGTATAGTTTCATCGAGCACTGAGATAAGATGATGGTCAAAGTGGTTTAGAACCTTTGTTGTCTCCGTTTCTCTAGATAATGAAGATTTTATAATGGTAATTTCCCTAATCTAGGCAGCATATGAAATTTTAGTAAATTAAGTATTAAAAATTAGAATGATCTTTATATACCATGAAAGATAGTTTAGAATACATTAATTCTGATGTAGAATGTGGTTTGAAAATTTAAAACAAAAGTGAAGAGTATAAACTTCTGTATATAGAGCATTTACCGAAAACTAATTATTTTAGAAAGGGTTAACCCACGGATTTTGGAAAAATTTGAAAAATATGAAAATCTGGTTTTAGTGTATAGTTTCATCGAGAACTGAGATAAAATGATGGTCAAAGAGGTTTAGAACCTTTGTTGTCTCCGTTTCTCTAGATAATGAAGATTTTATAATGGTAAATGCAATAATCTAGGCAGTATATGAAATTTTAGTAAACTAAATATTAAAAAATTAGAATGATTCCTATATACCATGAAAGATA
>NC_079519.1:2778779-2899262 GCF_000801105.2 Raphanus sativus | reverse complement strand
ATATAGAATACATTATTTCAAATGTAGAATGTGGTTTGAAAATTTTTAAACTAAATGAAGAGTATAAACTTTAGTATATAGAGCATTTACCGAAAACTAATTATTTTAGATGGGGGTAAACCCACGGATTTTGGAAAATTTTCAAAAATATGAAATTCTTTTTTTAATGTATAGTTTCATCGAACACTAACATAATATGATGTCAAGAGTAAAACCTCTGTTATCTCCGTTTCTCTAGATAATGAAGATTTTATAATGCTAATTCCACTAATCTAGGTAGTATATGAAATTTATTAAACTAAATATTAAAAAATTAGAAATGATCCTATATACCATGAAAGATAGTTTAGAATACATTAAATCAAATGTAGAATGTGGTTTGAAATTTTTAAACTAAAGTGAAGAGTATAAACTTTAGTATATAAAGCATTTACCGAAAACTTATTATTTTAGAAGGGCTAACCCACGGATTTTGAAAAAATTTCAAAAAATATAAAATCTGGTTTTGATGTATAGTTTCTTAGAGCACTGATATAAGAGGATTAGAACATTTTTGTCTCCATTTCTCTAGAAAATAAATATTTTAAATGGGTAATTTTCATGAATCTAGGCAGTAATGAATTTTACTAAACTAAATATAAAAAAACTAGAAATGATTTTATATACCATGAATGATAATTTAGAATACATTAATTCAAATGTAGAAATTGGTTGGAATTTTTAAACAAATGTGAAGAGTATGAACTTTAGATATAAAACATTTATCGAAACCTCATTATTTTAAAAAGTGTTAGCCCACACGATTTTAGAAAAAATTCAGAAATATGAAAATCTTGTTTATTGTTTAGTTTCTTAGAGGACTGACATAATATGATTGTCATTAGAACTTTTGTTGTCTCAGTTTCTCTGGAACATAAAGATTTTATAATGGAATTCCATTAATCTAGGTAGTATATTAAATTTAATCAAACTAAAATATAAAAAATTAGAAATGATTCCTATATACCATGAAAGATTAGTTAGAATACATTAATTCAAATAGAATGTGGTTTGAAAATTTTAAACTAAAGTGAAGAGTATAAATTTCATATAATATAACATATACCGAAAATTCATTATTTAAAGTGGTTAACCCACGGATTTTGGAAAATTTTCAGAAATATAAAAATCTGGTTTTATTGTATAGTTTCTTAGAGCACTGATATAAGATGATTTTTCAAAGAGGATTAGAAACATTTGTTGTCTCCGTTTCTCTAGAAAATAAATATTTTTAATAAAGATAATTCCACTAATCTAAGCAGCATATGAAATTTTACTAAACTAAATATTAAAAATTAGAAATGATTCTTATATATTCATGAAGATAGTTAAAATACATTAATTCAATTGTAGAATATGGTTTGAAATTTTTAAATCAAAGTGAAGAGTACGATAAACATTAGTATATAAATAAATTGCGCGACGTCATTTTCAAACTTAAATACTTAAAAATTATTTCTTTTTTCAGAATAATCTATATAATGCAAACCAGTCTCAAAATATTAAATTGACCATTTTTTAGATAAGTACTAACAAATACTGACATTTTCCTTTAGTTTTTATTTAATACTATACATGTTTGAATGCAACTATCTAAATAAATCAGTGCCTAAAAATCCTTTACACGTTAGGTATTCTAGAACCATAGCGATTTTCTTATAAACTGCCAAGATTGTATAATATATTAATTATAAAATAATAAACAATTTATAAATATATCAGTTAATATATATATATATATATAATTTTATGAAAATAAACAATATGAATATTATTATTCGTAAATCTTTATATTTAACATAATTATAAATATATATAATCATGTTTCGATGGTAAACATCTAAATAGGTTATCTAATAATTTAGATGTACGATTAATTGTTCTAGACGCTTTGAGTTACTGTACTTTTAGCGCTTAACGCTTTTTAGAACACTGGAATAATTGATCAATCAACAAAATGTTTATTTTAATATTATATAAATTGAAATAACCGATTATATATATCTTTATCAATTATCAAATCTTCAAAATATGATAATTAATATTGCTTCAGTCTGATTTATCACACATATCCGATAATGAATCCGCACAATCTTTTGCCTTCTTTGCATTGATCTTTTTTCTACTCGTTAAACACAACAACAAAAATGACAAAGATATAAATAGATGTTAGCAAAAAATCATATATGCTCAATGAATATAAATATAAAAATAATATAAAAACTTATGATTATTGCTAGAACTTACTGGGATCTTGAGCAGAAACACAATCGATTTTGGTTTTCTTAGTACATTCCCTAATACATTTACCGAAACATCCGAATTTTTCTCGTGGTGGACCAACGATACATATGTTAAACAAATCTTGAAACATCGTTGAAAACCTGTGTTTATAACTTCCGATTTAACTATAAAATTTCCGAACATCAACAAATCACCATAATACAACCATTCTTTTCATCTCCATTGTTTTAAAATACAAAGTTTATTCTAAGAAAGAGGGGAACAAATATATCTTTATAATGAACCTATCATTTAGTCATATGTCATATTATAATATTTTCATAAACACTTTTGCGGACTTAACATTTAGTCATATGTTATATTATATAAAATATTCACTGATATTTAATGAAAAATACTATGTATCCACTAAGATAATTATAGGAACAACATTATAGTATGAGATATGTTTCCAAACAACTCAGTAATAAATCAAATCTGGACGATATAAAACATGAATCCCACTTATTAATAAGATTTTATTAATATTCTCTCAAATTATTGATAAATATTTCTTATTAAAAAAAATAAAATTTAATGGTTCTAAAATTAGTCATTTGCTATATTATATAACCTCTTAAACGGAAACATTTTAATGGTCCCAACCTTAGTCAGATCTTATATTTATAACATATCACTAATAGTTAATGAAAACATTATAACTTCATTAAGATAATTATAGAAACAACATTAGATATGTTTCTAAACACCTAAATATATAAATTTGTGTTTAAATATTATAAAATATTGAATTCTACTTTTAATAATTCTTATTATTCTTTTTCAAATTATTTGATAAATCAAATAATTTAATAAAACACTCAAATAATTTTATGAAAAGTGTATAACTGTTTTTTGCAGGTTTATATACCACAAAATAATTTCAATAATATTAAATTAATTAAATTAATATATTATTTTATTTATACTTTCATAATTAAAAACAATTCATGCATTTAACTTAAATAAATTCATCAAATAAGTTTTATAATTAAAATATATCGAAAAATATGTATAAAAAAATAAAATAAATTAAAAATATTAATTTCATAGAAATATTAAACAATGGTCATGTCATTTCACTTAAATACTTCAAAATTGTTTTATTTTCAGAATTAATCTATATAGCAAAAATCTCAAAAATTATATTTACCATTTTAAGAAAAGTATCAACAAACACTGACATTTTCCTTAACTTTATTTATTTATTATGGGTTACATTTTGTGATATGTGTACATTAAAAAAAAAACTGCTACTTATACTTTGCTGAGATTTTAGTTATTATGTCATTTATCCCTTTGACCTATTAAAATTCATAATATATACATAATTTCTTGTTCCAAAAAAATGGTAACATAATCTCTATGTTTTGTTATATATTCAAAGTATCAAACTCTAGTAAAAAAAAATTAAAAAAAACATTAATTACAACTACTACTATTATAAAAGGGAACCACTAACCAGAGGCTTTGCTGTGTTGAAATCTGGACGAGAGACTACTGATGAACAGCCTGGAAATTTTACTGACAATATCAACATACATTAACAATAATAATCAATGGAGAGGACACATAATCTCATAACATTTCTACGCGGAAAACATTTAATGTTTGAAAGTAACCGTATAACAAATAATAAGAAAATAGCGTATATCAGTGACAAAAAAAAAATTGCGTATATAAATGGAGAAAACATACGACCATTCCAAAACAAAACAAAAATCAATTAATATATAAAAAATTATAAATTACATTAATATATATACATATATATATATATATATATATATATATATAATTTGATGAAAGTAAACAATATGAATATTATTATTTGTAAATCTTGATATTTAACATTATATATATATATATATATTATCATGTTTTAAGTGATAATCATCTAAACTGGTTATCTAATAATTTAGACGTACGACTAATCGTTCTAGGCACTTTAAATTACTGTATATTTAACGCTTAACACTTTCTCGAACACTGCATCCACAAATGTTTATTTGAATTCATCGTACAATTGAAATAACCTAATAATACATATCTTTATTAAATCATCAAATCTTCAAAATAGGAGTAGTTAATATTGTCTTTGTCTGATTTATCACACATATCCGATAGTGAATCTACACATTTTTTGCTTTCTTCACATCGATTTCTTTCTCTGCTCGTTACATACAACAATAAAAACGATAAAGATATAAATAGATGAAAAAATCATATATACTCAATGAATTTAAATATAAAATTAATATAAAATTTATGATTATTGCCAAAACTTACTCGGATCTTGAGCGACTTTTTTCCCACATTCCGCTGTACATTTACCGAAACATCCAAACTTGTGTCGTGGTGGACCAACTATACATATGTTAAAACAAATCTTGAAACATCTCTGAAAACTTGTGTCTATAAACTTCCGATTCAACTATAAGATTTCCGAACATCAACATCATCACCATAAATACAACCATTTTTTTCATCTCCATTATTTTTAGAGTACAAAGATTTATTCTAAGAAAGAGGAAGGGACAAATATATATTTATAATGGACCTAACACTTAGTTATATGTCACATTATATAATAATCTTTATTATTAAAACAGAAACATTTTAACGGACTTAACATTGTCATATGTTATATTATATAAATTATCACTGAATTTAATGAAAATACTAGATATCCACTAAGATAATTATAGAAACAACATTAGAATATTAGATATGTTTCCAAACAACTCAATAATCAAATTTGAGTCTAGACAATATAAAATATTGAATCCCACTTTAATATTTTTAAAAAAAAAATCTTTCAAATCATTTGATAAATCAGATAATTAACTAAAACACTCAAATAATTTATGAAAAGTGTATAACTGTTTGTTTGCAGGTTTAGATACTACAAAATAATTTCAATAATATTAAATAAATTATACTAATAAAATATTTTATTTATACTTTCGTAAATACAAAAATCCATTCATTTAACTTAAATAAGCTTTCATATTAAAATAGATAATATATATAATATTAGAGTAAATAAATTGACATCAAATAAGTTTATATTTAAAAAATTTATCAAAAATATATATCGAAAATTAAAAATTAAATTAAAAATATTAATTTCATATAAATATTAAAATTGTCATGTCATTTCAATTAAATACTTCAGAATTGTTTTCTTTTCAAAATTAATCTATATAATGCAAAACAAATCTCAAAATTATATTTACCATTTTAAGAAATGTATTAACAAACACTAACATTTTCCTTTAGCTTTATTTATCTATTTTGGGTACATTTTGTGAAATGTGTACATTAAATTTTACATTACAAAAAACAAAATCTGCTACTTATAACTTTCCTGAGATTTAGTTATTATGTCATTTATCACTTCGACCTATTAAAATTAATAATATATAACATAATCTCTTGTTCCAAACTTCCAAACAAAAAGTAACATAATCTCTATGTTTTTTGTTATATAATCAAAGTATCGAACTCTTATTAGTCAAAAAATAGAAATAAAAAGAAGATTGCCTTTGCTATGTTGACATCTGGACGAGAGACTATTGATGAAACAGCCTGGAAAATTTATTGACAATATCATATTTTAACAACAATAATGTAATGAAGGACACATAATCTCCTAACATTTCTACGCGGAAAACAGCGTATATAATAATGGCGAAAACATTTCAAAACAAAAACAAAAAAAATCTAACCGTGTCATAAAACAAGGAAAAGAAAATGGAGTTATTCGCCAGAGGTTCCTCCGTTAGATTACGCAGCTGTCACGAGAAATACCTCTTCGCCGTCGACGACGAAAAATCCGTCCGTCAAAGCTCCGACGGAACGTTACGGCAATCGGTATGGACGGTGGAGATGGTGCCACGCAAGCCCGACTTCATCCGTCTCAAGAGCTGCTACGGCAAATATCTAACGGCGAGCGAGTCGTCGTTTCTTCTCGGCGTCACAGGCCAGAAAGTCGTCCAAACGCCGCCGTTTCGTCAGGCTGAGCACGAGAGCCACTGGGAGCCGATCGGAGACGACGGCTCGCCGCCGGTCAAACTCATGTCGTGGAACGGGAACTATTTGCGCGGGAACGGTGGATCGCCGCCGTGGAAAAACTCCGTCACGCACGATCACGAGCCTCACGCCCACAAGAAGTGGATCTTGTGGACCGTCGAGGTCGTTGAGAGCCCCGAGAATGTCTCGCTCGCCGATGATGGCTTTTCGTCGCCGGCGGCTTCGAGTTTTAACTCGGCGGTCAACGACCAGTCATCGGTTGAAGAATCACCGACATTTGGATCTTCTGACTCCATCGGGTCGGATCCTGTGTCGGTTTCTTCTTCGAAGCTTATGTTTCCTCCTTCAATGTCGGGGACATCAACCCCTAAACCAATAGAGGTTTGTTAAATAACTTTAGTTAATATATTATATTTTAAATTTTTATTAATTTAGAATTTAATTTTTGAACAGAAGAAGGATCCGAAGAAAAGTGTTGAACATTTATCAGCGATTGATACCTTTCGCATTGCGAAATCGGTGAGACTACGAAGCAGCGCGCACGAGAAATATTTAGTTGCGGATGACAACGAGGAGAGTGTGGTAATGGGCCGGAATGGGCAATCGAAAGAGGCCCGTTGGAGAGTTGAATTGGTACCCGGATCCGAGGATTTGATTCGGTTAAAGAGCTGTCACGGTGGATACTTGACTGCCTCGAACGAGCGGCTGATGCTGGGAGCTACAGGGCATAAGGTGGTTCAGTCGAGGAGGACCGGGGCTGGTGATCCGGCGGGAGAGTGGAAACCGGTTGCAGATGGGTCAAAGGTGAAGCTGAAGAGTCGAACCGGCGGTAATTTTCTGAGAGCCAATGGGGGAATGCCACCTTGGAGGAATTCGGTTACGCATGATATACCGAACCGGAGCGCTACGCATGATTGGGTGGTTTGGGAAGTTGACGTGGTCGAGATTATGGAGCGTTCCCACGAGACTGGTTAATCATTGGCCCTTGAACTTGTCTAAAGTTTTTAACTTTAAATCCAGAAAGTCTAACTAATCGATTTATCATTTTGTTTGCAACATCTTTACAATGTAGTTTATTTGATTGGATTTTTTTCTTTTACAATTTATTTTGTTATTAGTAAAAACAAAGTTACATCGGGTGGCTCTACACCAGCCCTTGAGATCAGCAGGTTTCTTGGCATATAAGAATTGTTCTGATTTTGTTTTTGAGATTATTATCTTAATTAAGAAGGATATTATATAGACGTGAAGTTCTACCAAGAAGGATCATATAGAAGTTCTCTGCAAATAATATACTTTCCTTCGCAATCTATACAATCAACTGACTAACTATCCAAATGAGTTCCCACAAACAATTGTAAATGACTAGTTGACAAAGAAAAACAATGGTAAAAGACTTTATACCAAACTCGGGATTTCCACAAATGGGTGTTATTATATTACGAATCTAAATATTTTTTTAATTCTGAAAAGAACTCCCTTTTTGCATTATTCAAGTCCTAAGCAAATAGCACAAGCCCTTGTCAGTCAATTAGACTTGTTAAATGGTCAGTACTAACAGTTTTACTTTTATACAGACCTAATCAAAAAGGTCCTAAAACACTCTCCACATTTTCCTTTGTATTTTTTTTTTTGCGGTTAAATCTCGGACGGAGTCATGGTCTGTGGATCAAAATCGATATCAGATTTAGAAGTTGTAAATAAAACCAACAAAGACTGGACTCGAAGAAGCTTAGTTCTATAGTTATGAACTGGGCTCAAATCAGCTTACATACACCGCATACATACGTGTCAATGAATTTTTGTTAAACCATGTGTGGGAGTGATACACGCTGGTCCAATGAATGTCCTCTAAGTCTTTCAAAAATTGTTGGTCAAGATTTTGGTTTATTTATATTAAGGTGTTTATGAACCATGTTTATTTGTATCCGTATACATATCGAAAGATTAACATTAGAATTCATTTTTTGTTGTCAGGCAAATTATTTTGAAACGTTCCGATTTGATGGCCTTTACATTTTTCTTGGTTAATCTTGGGTCCAATACTGACGAGCGAACCTAAACAAGGATCAGATTCTAAATTCAGAACAAAACCAAACATACAAAACTCAAAAGTATGTTAGATTTCAAAGCGGCACAAACCAGTTTGTCCGGTCCATGACATCAACTATATACGTAAACAATAAGTGTAACGTATCACAGACGCGAGAAAATGTAACAAGTTGGTCTTACTTATGATCTGTCATTGGGACATGCCTTGAGATAAGCCTTAAGGAGAGTCCCACACTCGTCAATCTCACCTCTTGTTATTTCTTCAGGGCAACATATCCCAACAAAAAAAGAAAAATCATATCTTACGTCCCAACCATATATTATATACATTTTTGCATATTTTTTCTTTACTCGGATCGTAATAATACAGCTATAATGTAACATCCCTATCCCGGGCCCAATATTTTCCCATGGGATTGGGCTTCTCTACGGCCCGGTTGCCTAAAAACCTAGGTCACCACCTCCCCATCCTTATAAAAAGGACTGCAGCCTCCTTCTTTTCTCTCATCACAAACTTGAAGCGGAGCTCTGCAGAGATTTCTCAGAAACTGGAAGCCCTAGCCGTCAAGCCTTCTCTCCTGCGCCGCCGTCTCTTCTTTTCTCTTCTCTTCTCTTCTCTCTCTCCCTCTCTTCTCGCGGTCTCTCTTCTCTCTCTCCTCCGCGCTCTCTCTCTCTCTCTCCTTGCCGGCGGCGTGCTGGTGGTGGTCGTGGAGGTGATCGCCGGTGGTGGTGGTGGTGGTGGTGGTAGCTGATCAATCGGGTGGTTCAGATCTCATCTTCTCACGTTTCTTCAGATCAGATCTAAGTTAAGGTGAGGTGATCCGAACCCAGTCTCTCTCAAGTCCTTTATATTAATCTTGTTGGATCTAGATCTGGTTAGTCCTTGTTGTGAGTTAGGTTGGTAGTTCATGATGGATCTAGGTTGTTAGATGCATGAACCATGTTGCATAAGAACGCTCATACTGTTTAAAAGGGACATTAATGGACTGCCTTGTGTTGATGTGGCTAATATATGATGATTGCTTATGTGTTGTTTGGTCCCATGTGATGATAGAGATTTCTCTTGGCATCTTGCTTAATGGTTGTTCATGTTACCCTTGTGTTAAGTGTTGGTTACATGTATGTTGTTGAGGTGTCTTTTGGTATCAACGCTATGTGAAGTGTATTGTGTGAGACACCGATAAAAGGTGGCGTCTTGAATATGAGTATGACTATGCGTCTATGTGTAAGAGAATGAGTAAGTGAAAGAGGAAGTGTAAGAATGAGTAAGTGAATGTGAAAGAGAATGAGAATGAGAATGAGGAAGTGTCAATGAATCTTGTTTGTAGTCCTGCTTGGACCACCGAGAACGGGTGGGCGTCTAGAGTCTAGGGTGTGATGTGAAAGGACCGCGCGAGGGCGGGATATAAATAAGCAAGTGTATTGGCGCCTTAGGATCGAGTCAAGCCAAAAAGGTGGCTGGGTCAGGCTATGAATGGCCGGGGGGCAGACAGTGCAAGGTGGCCAACGTGCTGCAATCCGGGTAGCCTTTAGGAAGCTGGAGAGGGGGATGGTTTTTCCGAGAGCGGGCGCCCCTTCCAGGTTAGGCCGGCACGAGGTGGGACGTCCGTAAACGGCTATAGGTCCTACGTCTAGGTTGATTGGAGTCGGTTTGCTCTTGTTGCGTTGTCGAGTCTGGCCTTTTCTATTAATGAGTGTGGTGTAGCAATGACTGAGTTCGTTGTATTGATTGACTGCTAGGTTGCTAGAATTGATGTTGTGAAATGTTTATGATGCATTGTTGATTGTAGTGGCTAGTCAGTCCTGGTTCCCGCATAGAGTAATGTAGAGTGTCTTGCGGGCAGGCTGGTCTAGAGTCACTTCACTGAGTAATCCAATACTCAGACCCTCCCTTTCCATTTCCCTGTGCGCAGGACTGTAAGTAGAAGTGTATGGATATGGGTGGATCGGAATTTTAAAGAAAGCAATGCGATCGTCGACTCTTGGGACCAGTAATTGACACGGCGGGTTGCCTTTAAGGGTATACGCGTGTCGATAGCTCCCTTTCGTTAACCCCGGTCGATCCCCGGGGGATAGGGATGCTACAACTGGTATCAGAGCGGGGGTTAAGACTCCTTAGTGCTATCCTAAGGGGTCGGCGTTTCCAAAATTTTTCAAAACCTTGTTTGTAAAAGAAAAGAATTTGTGAAAGTTTTGATGTGTGAGGAAATCGTGTGATGTTGTTTTCAAAAAACCACCCATTGTATCTATGCTTCTATTATGGTTCTGATCGTTTTCTTGACTGCAGGATGTTTCCGCTAGATCACTACGAGTGGAGGTTGCCTCGTTTGCACTACGGGCCGGTGGGCACTCGGGAACACGCCCGGAAACGGCACCGTGACGCAGAGGGCAACTGGGTGTTGCCTACGTTTCCAGATCCAGAGGAACAGTTTAGAGAGTTTCCATTCGAGTACCCTTACGAGCAGACTGTGGGACGCATAGTGACGATGCCACACTTTCTGAAGATGGTTATGGAGGAGCGTGTACTCCAGGGTTGTGCTACGTTCCAACTCGCTCTCGATGAGGACCTTCCGAGGAAGCGGGGCCGGCCAAGCAAGGCGTCAGGGGTGGCCCAAGAGCCTCCGAGATCCGTCGCAGGAAAATGCCGGTGCAAGACACTATTTCGGAATAAGCAGGAAGATCGATCTGTTGCTGGCTACACTGTAGACTTCATCAACCAAGCCAAGCTGTGTAAGCCGAAGAGTGCAGAAATGTGGTGCAAATGGTACAAGCGAGGACTGCGTAAGAAGATACAGGACAAGGTGAAGGGTGTCTTAGAACCCTTGGAGTTCGCCTTGGTACAGCGTATGGCTGGATTAGCGATCGAAGCAGAAGGGGAGATTGAAGCCAAGAAACCTGGGCCCGGGAAACCGAAGGAGGGCAATGGGAACCCCAAGGTAACCGGTGGGGAAGTGCCCAAGAAGAAACGTGGGCGTCCACAGAAGCCTCCTTCAGATCAGGATGATTGCGACTGCGATGTACGGGTTCAGGCTGCGCAGAAGTCAAGCAAAGTGAGGGACTACTTGTGGGAGTTTTTGGATACCGCCAGACATTGTCAGCCCAAGCCTGCAGAGGAGTGGTGTAGGTTGTTCAGGGCCGGACTACGCAAAGAGATTCGCGACAAAATCGGGGCAGCTCTGGAGCCCCTGAATTTGCTCTTGTGAGGAGGGTGGCAAGTCAGGCAATAGCTGCAGAGGATAAGATTAAAGGAAGGGTGTTCGCCGTCGAGCATCAGCATCTCCGGAAGAAGAGCGGAAACCCGAAGGTTAGGGTGGCGGGCGGCAACACGGCGGGCACTGGAGTCGGGACCATCGGCGACTCTCCGCGTGGTGGATGGCTGAGCGAGTAGGACCCTTTTTCGGGAGTGGGATGCGAGTTTTATTTGACAAGATTATTTATTGTTGCTGGCTTTGGTGTTTTTCCTTTTCTTTATGGGCGGTCCGCGTTTGTGCTGATGCCTTGAGCTTTCTGAACTATTGTAGTCCTACTCCATTTATCTATTGAATTCATTCATTGGTTTTACGATTGTCGAGTAAAAGTTAAAGTTCGGATTATAAATGGAGGAGGAGTAGGACGAGTGTAATTCATTTCCGGGAATTCGGGTTTAGTTCGGAATCATCCAAAACCGGGAAGGAAGGACGTGTCCGAGTGCAGGAAACGTAACCATGGCGTGGTATCATCTCGGTTAGTGACTTCTGAACCCTTCATGGAGATTCTCCAACCTCCCCCTAAAGGTCACCACAAAAGGAAGCCTTATGACGATGGACTCTCTCCCGACTCTTCCGAAGCGAAGCGGTTCAGGAACTCATCTAAAGTCACCGACTTTTCTCAACCCTTTGCCATCGGCAACATGCCAAGGCTCTAGACGGTGGTGAGTTCGGGAGAGTTACTAAGGAATTGGAAAGGGTGGCTAACCTGAGGATGGGGCGGGTGAAGCGTTGCATCTGGTTGTATCCGTCGCTTGCCCATACTATGTTCGGAGCAGCAGCAGAGGATGGACAAGGAGAGCGTATGAGTTTGGAGAATCAGCTGGCTTTGGATTGTGTGTTTGACTTGGATGGAGTGGTGATGAGAAGAAAGCCCTCTGTGTGGTTCCCTCTTCCACCGAGATGGTGATTATCGATTCCGATGATGAGGATGAGGTTATAGGTGAGAGTAAGAAGCCCAAGTACCGTTCAGTCGAGTCTTGTGCAGCATCAGAAGAGTCAAGTTGACGTGGTGCCTGTGACGCCATAATTCGCTTTTGAGGAGGTTGTTTTGGGGAAGCGGGAGGATATGTCTTGGGCCATTACTCCACTAGTGGAGGGACAAAGTAGCAGAGGCAACCTCCTTGCTATAGGGAACGGTTTGGATGTTGACAGGGATGTCTATGTGGGACAAGCGAGGGGAGAAAAGGTCCTTGCTATAGAAAACAGTGTGGTTGATAATAACGGTGCCTATGTGGGCGTTGAGAATGTTAATGAGCCTGAAGCAGTAGATGAGGATCTTGGTGATATCGGGAGCGAAATGGCCATGCCAATAGTAAGTACAAAGGATGCAGAGACTTCACGTAATGGATCCAATACCGATGAAGTGGAAGACTGTGAGCACTCCTTCATACTAAAGGACGACATGGGTTATGTTGCAGTGCCTGCGGAGTTATTGACAAAAGCATCTTAGACATTATCAGTGTGAACTTCAGTAAGGTGAAATGGATCACAAGGACATATGCTTCTGAATCTCGGGATAAAAAGTGTGGCGATTCAGATTTTGAGATTAAGTTATCTGCAGAAGGGACGGATGATAGGTGGGCTCCCTGCTCATCCGACGCATGCTAGCAAGATGAAGCCTCATCGTGTAGCTCATTTGAGTTGTGGGCGGCGCTCCACCACAGGGGGATTGCATCGTGGCTCACGCTCCGGGTTCTGGAAAACCTTCATGATCATCAGTTTCGTGCAGAGCTTCCTTGCAAGTATCCTCAGGCTAAGCCACCGATTGTGCTTCCCGAGGGAATTTTTGTCTACCTGGGAAAGAGAGTTTGTGTGATGGCAGGACAGAGACACTCCACTGCTGGACTTCTACAGTGCTAAAGTAGAAGACCGTGCACAACGGTGGACGGAAAAGAAGAGTATCTTGTTTCTGGGCTACAAGCAGTTTTCAACCATTGTCTTGGGCAATATCGACATCGACATCACCAATTGGGGCCGAGTAAGGATAATAATAAGCGCCTCGGATAACATCATGAAACCGCCAACGGGCAGAGGACGAGCGGGTATGTTTGATCGGAGTGGGGGAGAACTAAGGACACAGTGAAGAAGACCTATGAAACCTCGAAGCGAGTAGTACCGCCTGAAGTGGATTGGAAGTAGTATAAAGCCGCCGTAAGTTCGCGTCAAGGGCTAGCTTGGATTGCAGGAACCGTTGGAAAAATATTGGGGAAAGGATGTTAAGTATTGGGAGTACACAAGAGGAATTCGGGGCCGAATTCCATTAAGTGGGGGAGATTGTAACATCCCTATCCCGGGCCCAATATTTTCCCATGGGATTGGGCTTCTCTACGGCCCGGTTGCCTAAAAACCTAGGTCACCACCTCCCCATCCTTATAAAAAGGACTGCAGCCTCCTTCTTTTCTCTCATCACAAACTTGAAGCGGAGCTCTGCAGAGATTTCTCAGAGACTGGAAGCCCTAGCCGTCAAGCCTTCTCTCCTGCGCCGCCGTCTCTTCTTTTCTCTTCTCTTCTCTTCTCTCTCTCCCTCTCTTCTCGCGGTCTCTCTTCTCTCTCTCCTCCGCGCTCTCTCTCTCTCTCTCCTTGCCGGCGGCGTGCTGGTGGTGGTCGTGGAGGTGATCGCCGGTGGTGGTGGTGGTGGTGGTGGTAGCTGATCAATCGGGTGGTTCAGATCTCATCTTCTCACGTTTCTTCAGATCAGATCTAAGTTAAAGTGAGGTGATCCGAACCCAGTCTCTCTCAAGTCCTTTATATTAATCTTGTTGGATCTAGATCTGGTTAGTCCTTGTTGTGAGTTAGGTTGGTAGTTCATGATGGATCTAGGTTGTTAGATGCATGAACCATGTTGCATAAGAACGCTCATACTGTTTAAAAGGGACATTAATGGACTGCCTTGTGTTGATGTGGCTAATATATGATGATTGCTTATGTGTTGTTTGGTCCCATGTGATGATAGAGATTTCTCTTGGCATCTTGCTTAATGGTTGTTCATGTTACCCTTGTGTTAAGTGTTGGTTACATGTATGTTGTTGAGGTGTCTTTTGGTATCAACGCTATGTGAAGTGTATTGTGTGAGACACCGATAAAAGGTGGCGTCTTGAATATGAGTATGACTATGCGTCTATGTGTAAGAGAATGAGTAAGTGAAAGAGGAAGTGTAAGAATGAGTAAGTGAATGTGAAAGAGAATGAGAATGAGAATGAGGAAGTGTCAATGAATCTTGTTTGTAGTCCTGCTTGGACCACCGAGAACGGGTGGGCGTCTAGAGTCTAGGGTGTGATGTGAAAGGACCGCGCGAGGGCGGGATATAAATAAGCAAGTGTATTGGCGCCTTAGGATCGAGTCAAGCCAAAAAGGTGGCTGGGTCAGGCTATGAATGGCTGGGGGGCAGACAGTGCAAGGTGGCCAACGTGCTGCAATCCGGGTAGCCTTTAGGAAGCTGGAGAGGGGGATGGTTTTTCCGAGAGCGGGCGCCCCTTCCAGGTTAGGCCGGCACGAGGTGGGACGTCCGTAAACGGCTATAGGTCCTACGTCTAGGTTGATTGGAGTCGGTTTGCTCTTGTTGCGTTGTCGAGTCTGGCCTTTTCTATTAATGAGTGTGGTGTAGCAATGACTGAGTTCGTTGTATTGATTGACTGCTAGGTTGCTAGAATTGATGTTGTGAAATGTTTATGATGCATTGTTGATTGTAGTGGCTAGTCAGTCCTGGTTCCCGCATAGAGTAATGTAGAGTGTCTTGCGGGCAGGCTGATCTAGAGTCACTTCACTGAGTAATCCAATACTCAGACCCTCCCTTTCCATTTCCCTGTGCGCAGGACTGTAAGTAGAAGTGTATGGATATGGGTGGATCGGAATTTTAAAGAAAGCAATGCGATCGTCGACTCTTGGGACCAGTAATTGACACGGCGGATTGCCTTTAAGGGTATACGCGTGTCGATAGCTCCCTTTCGTTAACCCCGGTCGATCCCCGGGGGATAGGGATGCTACATATAACATTATTATACTGGAGTAGATTACAAACCTCTCTTTTTCGTTTGCCTATGTTCGGTTCACATAGTGTGCTGCTACCCATTCAATTTCATCATATGGTACCTTGATAAATACTCCTTTCTTCCGATTACACAAGTTGTAACGGGAATAATGGGAAAAATACGTAAAAGAATATGTAACTATTCATCCCGGCTATAAGAAAAAAATGTAACGTGGAAGTAACAGATATGGTGAAATTGGAAACTTGTCAATTAAGCACGACTTTTCCATGACTAGTTCTGAAAATCGTTTCATCACATAACTATTCAATATTCAACTATTATTTTTGCTAAGAATATTAAACTAATTTAAAAAAGACTGAAAAGGTCCACATCATTGTGTGCCGCTTTGGACTTGGTCTCCATTAATAAATCGTTATTAAATACACACCAAATAATGCATTCACTTCACAATTCGTTTTATGAAACAAATCTTGCTTAAGTTCCAGCAAGAAGAAAGTAATAATAACAGTATAACACAGTACTATCAGCAAA
Source organism: Raphanus sativus (assembly GCF_000801105.2). Taxonomy (NCBI): domain Eukaryota; kingdom Viridiplantae; phylum Streptophyta; class Magnoliopsida; order Brassicales; family Brassicaceae; genus Raphanus; species Raphanus sativus. Next base: position 2,883,085 of record NC_079519.1, on the reverse strand, counting down.
TGGAGTTTTTCCATGACGCTAAAGCCGTTAGGATGCGTAACGCCCACGAAAAGTATCTTATGGCGGACGAGGACGAGGAAACGGTGACTCAAGAAAGGAATGGTTCCGACAAGAGAGCTCGATGGACTGTCGAACCAGTTCGTGGTTCCTTTGAAGTGATCCGTTTGAAGAGTTGCTACGGTAGCTACCTCACCGCTTCGAACGAGCGGTTCTTGCTCGGTGCCACGGGACGTAAAGTGGTTTTGTCGAAACCGAGTGGGCTTGAATCGTCCGTAGAGTGGGAGCCGGTGAGAGAAGGATCAAAAGTAAAGCTCAAGACTAGGCACGGTCGCTTCCTCCGAGCCAATGGTGGACTTCCTCCGTGGCGTAACTCAGTCACTCATAACTCTCATCAGAGTTCGAACTCGTCCTTGTGGGATGTTGATGTCATCGAGATCTTGGTCGAAACGACGTCTCCGGCTCTAGCTCTGGCGACTACTCCTCCGCAACATATGAGGCTGTCAAGTCCTCCCATGTCTAAGACCACTTCAGAGAAATCGGTGGAAGAGGTTGGTATTGTTATTTAGGACTAGACAAATTATCTATCTATCCGAATTGTTATTTGTTTTCAGTCAGAAGTTGAAAAAAATAAAATAGAAAAATAACGAGACTGATCAGATATCCACCAATAATTGATAATATTTCGCGGATCACAAACTTGTATTCAGATAATGTTCCCAATTATTTATTTGTTATATACATATATATTTTTAACTATATATACTGTATGAAGTTTCAAGATTGTCATCTTTAACATTTTCTTGATTTTGTGTTGACTAGTTGGCTAACTCGCAGCCGAAATCTGAAGGGTGGAACAGTTGACGAAGACGCCGAGGGAAGGGACTAGCATGGATATTGTTGCGTGTACAGACGCAATCCCATAAACGGCATGCTGTGTGTGTATGCAATAGTGGTCAAAGTATTAGCTCACATTGAGATATGGTTTTGACTGAAAGGTTAAAGATTGGTCCTCGGTTCCATTAGATAAGGGCGTTAAATATAAATTGTATTGATATATTATTATTGTGGGTGCTAATTTTTCATTTTATTGTACAAACTATACTTCTTTTGAACAAATCATTTAAGTTTTATATGTGAACATTTGCCATCAAGAAATGATGATGCTATTAGAAGATTTTTTCAATCAACTATCAATGACTTTAGAAGTGATCAAGCATAATTGCGCAAGTCTTGCTTTTTTTTTCTTTTCTTCTTTTGGAACATTGCGCAAGTCTTGCTAAAAATGTTTTTTACTCAATCATCATCATGGTGATGCAGCCTTTACCCTTGTGGAGTCTGTTCAATGACCGTTCTAATCCTCTCAAACATAGTGCTTCCAGCAGTCATCTGATCGTCACCGTTAGACGGCTCAGATCCACTACCATGTTTGCTCGAGATGGAAAGGATATCTTGAATGGGCTTGGTCCATTAGATATCGGAGATCATCAAGCAGTATTCTAGTTCACCAAAACCCATTTTTATGGTAAAACTCTTTGACACAGCCTATTGTGGGTTTGTTAGATTTGGCTAGTACCCTAGAGATTTTCTGTTCACCGGGGTCTCTAGTTTGTGCGTATTGCTATACAAATCCTTTTTGAAGATTTTATTGATAGATTTACTGGGTGTAGCTCCGTTTACACCATCCTTCTCTATTGAAAACAACTATCTAACACCGTATCTTCTTTCTATGAAAGAATGTTCTTGCGTTTTTATCCGATTACTAATAGTTTAACTTTATTTACCGATTTGTTATCTTATGTAGTGGTCTATATGGAACCAGAGATGCAATCAAAACTACTTCACTTTTTCTTGTATGTGAAGGTTGGCTCTCAACCTCACGACTTTATGTGACTTATCTTTCAGCTGTTTGATCTTTCATCTTGTCTGATCTTGAATCAAGACTACTTTACTCCTTCAATGCATTCAAGCTTGTTTTGAGTTCGCTGTCATCTTCTTTTGAAAAACTATCATGTTTAATTTCTTATGTTATTGTTGTTTAATTTATGCGTGTGATCAAAGATGATGCTTAATTCTTTGTTATGCTGTATTCAAAAAGGTTTAATTTTAGTGAAAATAAGTAATGTTTCAAAAAAGAAATCAGTGGTTTATATGAAATTTTTGTCATGTGCTCATTTCCATTGCTAATCCTAAGCTGACCCCTCCTAATCAAGATTTGCGTGACCCAAAGGCATCAGCTTATCAAAAATAATTAACAATATGTAGAAATTAAGGTTGTTGGGGGGGGGGGGGGGGGGGAGAACAAGAAAGATATATAAACCATACAAACCAACCAGTAGTCATAAATTTATTACACGAGACAGGTACGTACATGCAAAACCAACTTCCAATTCCTTATATCACTCAAATTATGTTTATTTTGTTGAATCTACGTTCAAACATTTATTTATATATAGCAGCATACTATTCTTGGCTTAGGTGATAAGCATAAGGAGCTACATTTATTTATCTATAGTAGCATACTATTCTTGGCATACGGTGATCATGCATGAGGAGCTTTGTTTGGTATGCAAGTAAAAGCTTCATATTTCTCAGAAGAAGGATTGTGCGTATTTGTGGAGTTTCCTCTCTAATTCATCAAACTTCACACCCACAACTCTGTCTACTTCTTGGCCTCTCTTCATGAATACAATCGCAGGCAAAGTATGAAGGTTATACTCCATCCACACACTCTGCATTCAATTAATTGTTATTTTAGAACTTAAAGCCAACATAAATTTTTGTTGACATATTTTCAATGATGTTCTTTGGACTTTGAGAAAGAAGAGGAGGAAAGCAAACGGATTGATTAAGTATTACCATTAACACATCGACATCAATCTTCACGAACTCGACATCGGTGTACTTAGCCGCCAACTCTTCAACCTTCGGCTCAAGGGATTTACAAGGTCCACACCATTTGGCCGTGAACTCGATCACCAGCTATATATTAAACACCAGAATTGGATGCATTATGATATACTCAAACTAATCCTAGTAAAATATAAACCTCCACCATTGTAGCACAAGAAATATCAAGAAAAAGTAGAAATATTCTACGTTAGAAAGCGCATGAAATAATACGTTACCAGCTTGTTGGTGTCCTTGAGAGCGTTGAGTCGAGATTTCCACTGATTCTTGTTCTTGATTTCCACAATAAGGGGGATGTTGACTTTGTAAGGAGAAATCTGGGACTCGAAGCGAGGTGTCCATGGCCTCCTGGAAGGGAGGTCGGACGTCACTGAATATCTCTGGTCTGGCGAAGAAACATTAGCACCCATTGTCTCGTTTTATCTCTCTGTCGAAAGGAGCAAATAGTTTTAAGTAGAGTTGCTCTTTTACTGTGAGCATAAGGTGAGAGGAAGAGTTGGCTTTTATAACCTCAGATATTCTTGTTGTACATTATAATATCTATTGGCTCTAAGTGTACATGTCGTCGCACAAAACTATTCCAACAAAAGTATTTTTGAGAACCCACTTTAATAAAATATTAAGTCGCACTTTAAGATCAAGTTGTCTTGATTGAGTTCTTGAAGACTCCAAATTTGTAATTGAAATTGGGAAAATGGTCATTTAAATGATGAATTTTTTATTTTGGTTTAAAAAAAGCATGAATTTTCACTTGGACCATTTAAAACATCAATTTAGTTTGATTAGCCATTTAAACATCAATTTGATTTGATTAAATCAAATTACACACGACGTTAACTCATGTAACAAATTGATTAAATGGAGTTAATTGCCGTTACTAATTTCCGTTAAGTCCAAACGACCTCGCTTAAAATCTTTTTAAAAAAATGTATCTAGGAAGAATTGAACCCTTGACCTAAGACACAAGCTTTGGAAGGCCAAACCACTAAACCATTTGCATATTTCTTACCATGAATGAATACTAATAGATATTATTATGCAACCTCTTCTTCTATCATAAATCTCTAAATGATTTTATAAATATTAAAAGTTAAAACTTGTAAATAGCTTATTAATTATTCAATATTTCAAGACTGTTATTAAAAATATGAAAACTTATAATAATTATTAACTTATTTATAATATTAATTTTTATTTTGAAATATTATTTAAAATACTACTTATAAATAACTAAATGATACTAAATATTTTTAATTAATAGTAATACAAATTGATTTATAATTATTATTTTTAATTTAAAATCTATTATTATTAATAAAAATTATAATTAATAATAGCTAAAAGATTTAAATTATTAATTGGTTAAATTATTAATTATAATTTTTAATAATTTAAAATATTGTAGCTATTATTAATTATATTTTAATAATACTTATAGATTTTAAATTAAAAATCATAATTATAAATCAGTTTGTATTACTATTAATTAAAAACTATTTAGTATCATTTAGTTATTTATAAGTAGTATTTTAAATAATAATTATAAATTAAAATTAATATTATAAATAAGTTAATAATTATTATAAGTTTTAATATTTTGAATAACAGTCAAAAAAATTTGAATGATTAATAAGCTATTTACAAGTTTTAATATTTATTAAATCATTTTGGGATTTTGGGTAGGAGAAGATGTTGCATAATAATATATATTAGTATTCATTAATGTTAAGAAAAATGCAAGTGGTGTAGTGGTTTATGCTTCCAACATTGTGTCCAAGGTCATGGGTTCGATTTTTCCTAGACACAATTTTTTAAAAGATTTTGAAACGTCATTTGGATTTAACGGAAATCATCTATCTATCTATATATATAAAAGAGAGTTGAATCTCTCCTGCTGACACATCAGCGTCCACGTCATAAATTAGAAGTCTCACGAGTTGACACATCAGATACGCACCGTATCACTTAAACTTTGTTCTTTTGAAATGGGCTTCGCAATGGGCTTCGTCCAGCACAAATAAAATGCTCTTCGGCACTAAGCCCATCGACACTGTTCTACGGAATCCCTAAACAGATGTTCTCCTTCGTGTTCTTCGTCTGTTTTCATTTGGCGCTGAGACTTTCTAGATTATGTAACGGTGTTTGTGGTTTAATCTTAAATCGTCTTTATTCTCCATCCCACTACGAATCAACCTATTGCGCTCTTCGTCTGCTAGATCCTTATATATATAAATCTTCGATGCATCGTTTCCGGCAAAATCTATAATCTTCCGGAGATCGCGATCTCTTCATCTCTCTGAAAAAGGCAGCGTCTTGTGGGGTTAGCAAGCTATTCGTCGGCGAGCAGGTGAGGCCAGCGACCATTGGCATTATCCGGAGCAACCACAACTTCAAGCTTTCTGACTATACAATGTCCATACGCTTATGGGTATTCTCAAACCTTGGATATATTATCAAATATATAAGATACTCCAATTTTTCTTTTTCTTTTCCAGCTTTAAAATACTCCAAATTTTGTGAGGCTCATAATCCGTTCGTGGAATATAATTATTTATTTTATGGTTATAGTTTAACTTGCAAATGTATGATTATAAATACAAACAAAAGTAATTTAAAAATATATATTATATTTTAACTATGTTTTCGCAAATGAAATTTCTATAATTTCTATATGTATTAATGCTTTTAAAAATATTAATAAACTTTAATATAAATATAAATCACTGTTATAGAATAACTTACAAAATCCAATCAAATGACATAGAAGATTAATCTTATTTCTTCTAAGAATAGGAATAGATGAAGTAGAATAAAAAAACTTATATGATGTATAAATCTTTATAATTACACATTGTGAATGATATAGATGATATAAAAGGGAAAAACATTGACAATACAAGTTAGATCAAATATAAATAAACAAATAAAACATATTTGGATATTCTCATTTCTAAAATAAAACTATACTGTATAGGAAAATTGGTCAATTGTAATAAAATTATGTTTTCATCAAACTAAAAACCCACAACAAAAAATATAAATAATAATTATAATAGTATGGTCTCACAACATATACATCAAATAAAAATTAGAACACATCACATTAAAATAAGTATATATTAAATGTTAAACAAAATAAAAATAGACATTTTAAACTAAATATTTATAGTATACATATATAGATATAATTATGTTTAAATATTTTAAAAATATATAACTGGTCCGGATCCGGATATACATGCCTAAAATTTCAGTATCCAGATCTTAATGTTTTTAATTTGTATATTAGCCGTTGAAATTATTTTATAGTTCACATCCCGCCCGTAGGGCGGGCCGACCCTAGTATATATAATGAGACACTTTCTTCTCTTCTTAAGGTGTCCACATCAGATTTTAATAAATGTTTGTGGGACCCATCTTTATATTTTTGCTTTAAAATAGTATGTATTCATATGAATATCACTAAATATCACTTAGTGCAGTGATTTATGTATCATTAAAGAAGTTCACAACCCGGGTTCGGATAGAGAAAATGTGTGTTTTGCATTTTTTATGATCAAATTTAATGAAAGGCAATTATGATTTTTACAACTCGTCTTCTTTTTTAGACTTTTAGACTTTCTGCAATATTGACTCCGACAGCTCATAATTTTTTAAGAGTTATACATCAGTTTCTTCGTTATTGTCATTTTCATGAAAACTTCATGAATTTTTAAATATACTACTCGATTATAGGATGAGATGAGTGAAAAATTAAGTTTTTAAGAATTTTGGTTTTTGGACTGAGTCAGTTTAAATCGTCATTGTTGGTGTCCGAATTACGTTTTTCCGGTGATTTTACGGCCCTCGGCAGTTAGTTTTCGAACGTGATTATGTAATGAATTAATGATTGTTGGGTCATTTTAAATTAACTTGCGGCCTATGGCATTCAGTTTCTACATAACCTTTAAAAGGTGAGGCTGATGCGTCAGACATACCCAAAAAGCTTCCTAATCGTCTATTCTTTTGTACTGTCTTTGAATATGGCATAGGGTTCTTCCACTTTGTCGCTTAACTCTCACATCCAATGATAAACCATTACACTCTAAACCGCTCTATTCAGTGTCACATTCATTGAAACTCCTTAAATTGATATAATTTCATAGTCCTACTGAAAACTTGATTAGTACAACTTTTCTATGTTCTTTGTTCTACTTTTTGAAGTTGTCCGCTGAGACCTGTATGCCATGGAGGGATTCACTAATTTTTCATACTTCAAATTTGAATTAGAACACACTGGTAGTTTCAAGGAGGAGGCGAACAAAATTGTTTACACAGCTGATAACTACAGGAAAAACCAATGAAAAAGAAACACAACTTTTTGAACGGACCGAGAGAGTTCGCATAGATCTGAGAGAGGCTCATGGAGATTCATTTTTTATTTCTGTTAAAAAATATCGCCTTGACTATTTTTCTGAGTATATATATATTATTGCACTATGTTTAATAAAAGGTTTTACTATTGTGTGGGTTTCTAAATTGGAATAGATTATTATTTTCTTATACTTATATAGGTTGAAGATTTACTGGATAGCTAATGAGGATGTCAATTAGTCAGCGTATCAGATGTTGAATCTGAGTGGATATATGGTCTATGTCCTATATATTTTTTTAAAAAATGTTGCTAGAAGTCGAATTCATGAACACGAATCGAAAATTTTTTTAGACATTCACGACCCCGCGCTTGCGCGGAGCTATATCCCTAGTTAGTAACAGTGATTAACTCCGTTTAATCAATCCGTTACCTGAGTTAACGACGTGTGTAATTTGGTTTAGTCAAATTTAATTGATGTTTAAAATGGCTTATCAAATTAAGATGGTGCTTTAAATGGTCCAAGTGAAAATTCATTTTTTTTCAACCAAAATGAAAAGTTCATGATTTAAATGACCATTTACCCAATTGAAATTCTAAAGACGCTTACCAACTTTTTCTTTTGATCAACGGATAATCTCGAACCAGTCTATACTAATTCTATACTAATTTCCAAGTTTCAATAAAACATCATTTTGTCTTTTAAAATATGTCTAGGTAAAATGTAACCAATGAATAGCAATGAATTGCCGACAAAAAAATACAATGAGTTGGTTGAAGCTTACCAGTTGCTAATTCTTTTACTTTGTTGTTTACTCTAAATTGATCGCATGTATTAAATATTAAATAAATCCTAGAATTAGAAAAAGTATACTATGCAAGCACACAATAAATTCAACTTGATATAAAGTTTGATCAAAAGGCAAGTTTGAGGTGTGATAAAACAACATACTAAGATTCCACAGGTCCTTTTTTCTTTCTCTCAAGTGCTGCTTGCTAGTGCAAAAAGTTTTATCTTTCTCCCCCAGTGCGACTTTTGTTTTCTTACTTATAAAGGAGGCAGCAGTTGTTTTTGACTTTTTTTACGGCCGTGAATTTGTTTGAAAAGAAGGAATACAAATCTCCATAATATATGATTCTCCTCTTAGCCTATGATTTTAATTAGGCTAACCTTAGTATTTTGTTTTTAGATGAAAACTTCCTTTTGATTTTATATATTTCTTGGTAAAAGTTAAAGGCTTAAGGCGAACAAGAATATAAAACGGAAATCAGTGTAGATGAAATGAATGATGGAATACTTTTTTTCTTTCTGCACAAAATGATGGAATACATGTCGCAAAAAGGCAGACACACAATATGCATGATAGATTGTTTGCTTAATTGAAATATGTTGTGGATCTAATATTCAGTTAACAGTAATAAAACAATATAAACATAATTGGTTATTTACTTAATTCAAATATGGTTTGGATTTATTATTTGGTTTTTACTACTACTAAAATAGTAATTAACTAGAGCTTTCGTACGGATTTTTATTTTTATTTTTTCCAATAAATTGTTTGATAATATTTGTAAACATATAGGTTATTTGGATATTTAAAGATTCATATGAATCTATTTGGATTTAGAAATACCGACTTGAACACTGTCCAAAAGTTTATAATATTTGTATGGAGTTTATTTAAAACAAAACAAAAACCGATAAAATATCTGATCCATATTTAAATGGGTATTTGGATAATTGATTCTGTAAAAAAAATATTTATTAACCGTTTTAAATTCTTATCAATTATTTCATTCAAACTTATAAAATTATTATGATTAACACGTAAAATAAATATAATGAATTACTGTAAATATAATTAATGAAGTAGTATAAGAAAGTGAAAAAAGAAAGATGTAATAAAAATTAAAAAGATGTAAGTTTTGTTTTGTATTATTGTAATAAATGAAATCAAATTATTTGAAAAGAATAAATAAAATAACTACAAGTAATTTAAAAATGAGTGAGAAGTGAAAAAATCACTTAAAATACGTAAATATGATTTTGTATTTCAATTTTAATAAAATATGTTATAATCTATGAGATAATGAATATTAGTTTTAGTCTAGGCAATATTGACATAAGATATTAAATTTAAACAAGTTTACAATAGTTTGGTAGGCAAAAACATACAACCTTATCTTTTATCAGTTAAGATTTTAAAATCGTATGCATAATTTCGGATAATTATTTAAAATTTTATTTCTATTTTTTTTATCTTCCAAATAGCAGTTCCAAAATCATCCCTTTGTTAAGATAAAGTATCTTTGGATTATTTATGATGTATATTACTTAAATTATATTTAACAATTCCATTAGGCATTTCCTTGTTCCGTCGTTATATCACTAATGTGCCTTCATCTGCTTTTAGTTTTATTTTTAAATATCTTTATATGTTTTCCTTTGTTGTTAATTTATTTTATATGAGTGATCATGTTATCTTTCTTTTTTGTAAACTGATCATATATATAATTATTGTCATTTATATAACATAGTATTACCATTATCTAATTCTATATTTTTCCCTTAATGACATATTATATAAGTTTTAAGCATTTAAATTGTTGTTTTCACATATATACCTTATTTAATAAATTTTTTAATGAAAGTCCCAAGTCGATATTCTTTTCTTTTCAAATCAATATTCAGTTCTGTTGGGATTGTAAAATCCCGTGTCCAACTCTATATTATCGATTAGTACGATATTGTCCACTTTGGGCCTTAATGGCAAGCCCGCATGGATTTACTTTTGGTTTCCATCCCAAAAGGCCTCGTACTAATTAGAGTTGGACTTCTTCTTATATATTAGACTTTTCTTTGTCTAATATCCAATGTGGGACTTAGATTGCATCTCTCATTCTCCCCCTCAAACTAAGGACCACAACTCATCTCTTGTGTGTTTCCTTTAGCAGATTACAGGGTTTCCTTTGAGAATGTATCTTCCTTCACATCTCGTTCCTTTGAGAATGTGTTTTGTCCCACAACACCACAGGTTCAATGATCTTCTGACGTTTCTGCAATAGACCTTATCTTTCTTCTTCTACCCGTTCTTACTTAAAGAGTATTTTGGTCTTATTGCATTTTTTCGTCAAACCGCTCTGATACCAATTGTTGGGATTGTAAAATCCCGTGTCCAACTCTATATTATCGATTAGTACGATATTGTCCACTTTGGGCCTTAATGGCAAGCCCGCATGGATTTACTTTTGGTTTCCATCCCAAAAGGCCTCGTACTAATTAGAGTTGGACTTCTTCTTATATATTAGACTTTTCTTTGTCTAATATCCAATGTGGGACTTAGATTGCATCTCTTTCGGTTTTTGCTACAAAACAAATCAGTTCGGTTTTCAAAATAGTCTATCATATAAAAGACTTCAAAAAACGATGAGGGACTACTTTGCAATGTGTCATTCTATTAAAGGTTAATTTTATAAATCTTTCAGGAGTTAATTATATATCAGATTATGTTAATATTAAATGATAAGAAACTCTGGTTTTTTGGACATTAAATGACATTTATATTACACAATAGATACATTGTCATAATTATAAAACAACATCGATCATCTTTTTATTGCTCCTAACCACATTATTAAATCACTTCAGCTGTTTTTTGGAACTCATCTCAACATCAGAGAAACTCTTGTTCTCTTCGAAATCTCCCATCTGTAAACCGACCTTGTACCGGTATCCTCGAGCACAATACCAAAAGTAAACCAGATTAAACACACCCAAAACCGCAATCAGATAGTAGAAGTAGTCCAACTTTCCCGCGTTGAGATTCTTATTCAGCCAATCAGGACGGTCATGGCTACCGGAGAATCTATGAACCGTCGTGACTATCAAACTGCTAAGGTAGTTCGAACCGGCGAAGGACAAAGAGAAGAGAGAGTTAGCTATGCTTCTCATGTGCTCCGGAAACTGACTGTTGAAGAACTCAATCTGTCCGATAATATTAAACGCTTCGCATAGTCCCATCAGAACGAGCTGCGGAGAGAGCCAAAACACCGACATCGGAGTCATACCGGCCGGATCTCCGGCGTTGATGGAGCGTATGCGCCTCATGCGCTCCACTAGCCCGGCGACGATCATGGAAAGGATAGCGAAAACGATGCCTGTCCCGATACGTTGGAGGAGTGTGATACCTGATTTATGGCCGGTGATACGGCGGAAGAACGGGACTAAAACGCGGTCGTATAAGGGAAGAAAGACGCCGATGGTGAGGAGGGAGATGACGGAGAGTGAACCGGCCGGAATCTCGAAGTTGGGACCCATATGTCGGTCCATTTTCAAAGCTTGAGAGACGGTGAACGTTCCTTGCTGTGACATTGCAGCCAGCGAGATTATTCCAGCCGACCAAACAGGAACTATTCGGATCAAACACTTTACCTCCTCCACTTCTTGAATGCTGCATAGCCGCCACTTGTTCGCCGGAACTCCCTCGGGGGTTAGGTCGCCTTCTATTATCACCGCCGCTTTGTCTAGAAACCTGATTTTATGCAATTTCAGTTAGATTATAGTTTAAGATGTGTTTATTTGCTAGACATGCAAAAATTTGACCAAGCTTGTATTAAAACAGTACATATTATTTTGGTAAATAACACACTCGATTTTCATTTTTTGGAAAAAAATAACAAATAATTTATACATAACGTAGATTCAGTAAAAGAAACCATGTAATTTTTAAGTCAAAAACTAAATGCATAAAAAAGTACCTGAATTGGTTACTATGGTGTAACTTGGATAACACGCTATCTTTGACTGGCGGGTCATAGTAGGTCACAGTGCCGTCGTCTTCCGCAGGGAGTTTCATCTTTCGCTTCTTACGAGCTGCCACGACAACTTGAGCTATACCAGAGAATATACTTCCCTCAGGTTTAACGTAGACATAAAGCTTCATTCCGGCGAAAAACATAACAACCGCACATGCCATGAGTCCAGTGGGTACACTAAAGCCGATGACCCAGCTGACTTGGTCTTGGATATACACGACCACGGTCTGTGTAATAAGCAGAACTATAGTGAAAGTCATGTAATACCAGTTGAAGAAACTGGCCACTCCTTTAATCCCTTTTTCTGTTCGTTGGTCAAACTGGTCAACACCAAAAGGGATGCTGCATGGTCTTATTCCTCCACTTCCTATGGAGAGGAAACCGAGACCTAATAGCAAGATTCCGAACTGGAGCTTGTTCGGACCGCCGCAACTGACTGGATCTTTGCTGTTGCATGTTGCTGGGTGGAGTTGAGGAAGCGATGCTGTGAGTGTCAATGTCACTAGTCCCTGTAGATTTTAAATGATTGATTATACATTACTAATTAACTCACTATTCGTTTTCATTAGTTATATTAATCACTATTATGATTATCTATACCTTGAAAGTGAATTAAATAGTGTTATTATTTAATCTTGAAAAGGCAAACAATTACTAACTTGACATAGAGTGAAGTTAGGCGATCAGATACAATCAAATAATTAATATAGTTAACAATAATATTAATTAGATTTGACTTCATTATGAGACAGGTTGAAGTGAAGTTATGTGATACTACTTTAGTTGAGTACATGGAAAGAAAAACAATATTGTTAGACAGGTTGAAGTTATGAAATCAAATACAAACAAAAATTTAATTAACACTAGTCTTAGTTAGGTTCGACTTTAAATGATCGTAAGGTGATATTACTTTGCTTATGTACGAGTTGGTGACAAGCTGATTATGATGTAGAACCTATATCATATTTTTGTTGTAATCCCGATATAGTAATATGAGTTGTCAATGGTAACAGTTTAGGTTCCTTAATTTAAATAACTATGAAAAAGGCAAAAACAAAAGACAAAATAAAGAGAAGTTAAAAAGTAGTTGCACTCATAATGCTATAATAATGAGTGAGACATTAAAAAAGTAACTATTTTATACGTTACGTTACGTCACTGTAATAGACCAAATCTACACATCTTTCAGTTAGCTATATCATGTGGAGATTTAATTATTGGACACTCTCATTATCAAATCGACCACTTGTACATTGATCTTCCTTTTCGTCGACTTCTCTTTTTTCACGATAAAACTCTGTTGTATTACGTAACTTCTTTAATGGAATGTGTACAATTAATCAAACTCTTTTTTATCAAAACAACCATTAACAGTTTTCTTATAAAAATTATTTGGGTGATATATAAAGTAAGCCCGAGTTATGTACCGACAACAATTTCTGTACCAAGGAATGCTTTTCTTCATATGATTCACATCATAGACCGGCCTTATCGTCCTCGATAGCTTCGTGGTCCCTCTATAATTTCGTGCGTTTTCGTACAATACAGAGGCAATAAATAGGAAAAAAGACACAGAGAACTATTTTATGAAGTTTTCCTATTATAATTTTTGTTCAATATATTAAATAAAGTTTGTCTTTGTGCTAACGTAGTTACCTTGTCGCTTCCACGTGCGTGATGAAACTATGTGCCAAGTATCGTGTATCTTCACCACATAAGATCATATACCAGTTACTAGTATACTAAGTATCAGGTAGCTCATACGTAAGTGTTAGTAGACACATTAGTTTGTGTGAATAGAATTTTCGACCTAGAGTTAGTATGTTGTGAGTCAATAATGTTATTTCATACGTAAGTGTATGTTTGTAGAAGCATTAGCTTATGATTTAAAGTAAATCGAAAACTAAGACTTACGAGGAGGGTGGCGAATGAGGCGAAAGCAATGGTTTTGAAACGGCCGACGTAAGCGTCTGAGATAAACGCGCCGACTAGAGGAGTGAGATTGGTGAAACCTGACCAAATGTTGATGACATTTGAAGCGTCGACTTGTTCTAAGTGGAACACTCTGGTTAGATACACCATGAAGTTTGACAACAACCCAATCGTTCCCAGTCTCTCAAGCGTTTCATTTCCTGTTTTAATCCATTTTATTTTTAAATTGTCAGCAAATAAACTAACAAACATGATACGTTTTAAAAATAATTATGTAACCGTTTTCTTTCCGTTTCGATTATAAAGTGGTTAAATGGACGAGTGTCAAACATGCTGGACGGTTACAAGAATATAGTAGTATGATATAGTTTTTTGAAGAAAAGCTTAGTTTTAAATAATAATTATTGATCGGTTGAAAATATTATACACCCTTTTAAAAAAAAATATACACCCATTTTTTGCTTCTCCTTTTTGCATTAACTAACAACAAATATGATAAATATATATAATTCCCCTTTCTTTTTCTGCCTATTATATGAAAGGACTTAGGCAAAAACGTGATCTTGAAACGCCTAATAATACATATGACAAGGTTCTATAATAATGTATATATTCACTTATTTCTAGAATTCATTATATGTGCAATTAGTTATGGAAAAAAATGAGAGAGAGATCAAGGATTAGGTTAACTAAGATAAATACGTTCATGTACCAAACAAGTTATACCTAAAATGAACGTAACGGCTCTCCAGCCTCCAGGCTTTTTCTCAACCTTCTCACCATCCGAAAAAGAACCCGACGTACTTTTCAGATTATACGAATTGACAACATCTATCTCCTGCGGTGGTGGCGTAGCTTTGGAGAAACTACCGGACGGTCGTGGCAAAGAAGTACCATCCTTTGTATCCTTCAAACCCATCTCGGAGATATATAACTACACTCAGAATATTCTCACAATCTCGCTTCGACTTTAAGGGTGGAATTGTGAGATTGGATTCTCACTTTTTTTTTTGTAAAAGAGTTGGATTCTCACTTCTTTGCAGTATATATAAAAAAATCAAGGTAATCACATTAAGTGGTTGATAAAGGTGGAGATCAGGCACATTACTTGTACATTTCTCTCCGTTTTAGACGCTTTTTTGGGTGTATTGTCGAAGTGTGCGTACATATGTATATATAAGGGAGTGAGAATATGTTATATGGTGGGTGTGGGCGAATTTGAATGACGTTCGCCACTAGTAGCCTTCACGTGAGAAGTTGGAAAAAGAAAGCTATTTTAGTGCTATGTTTTTTCACATAGTACGTAAAATTGTTTTTTTTTTTTGAAAAAAACTAGTACGTAATATTGTTGTTCCACGTATTGTGAACCTTCCATGTTTCATACATTTGTTTGGGTACAATATGTATATCGAAGATGATAATGCGTACGGTAACTTTGATGGGTATGGTCCCGTATGGATGATGATACTTTCACGCATTTTTATGTATGATGTCAATCATATATGGTATGATATATAGATGTGAGTATTACATTTTATCTTTACCTAAAACTAATAGTATTATATATCATAGATAATACCACTAAGTGATGATTAATTTTCATTATTTTTTTCAAATAAACGTTTGACTAGATAGCGTGTTCCGGTTAATCAGTCAAAATTTTCTTTATTTTCCTAACGTTTTGATACATAAATTTTTTTAATTCAATGACGAAAAGAAAAAAAAATGATATAGTACTCATTCATATACAAGGCGTCAAAATTTTATGCGCACTTAAATCTGTATATGCGGATCAAAATTTTATTTTTATTAACAAAATAACTTAAATTACATAAATGATCGGAAAATTACAATTGCAAACTCGTAAGAACCCATCCCAACACTACAAATATGCCAAACAATTAGTTTTAGAATTTAGAGTCTGTGGTATAAAATATTTAATACAGTGAAAAATAACAATGTTTGATCATCCAGAAATACGTCTAGATGTGTGGAAAAAACCCGAAGATCATGGCAGTTAATATTAGGAAGTTTGTTCTGGGTAAAACTCCTCGAACTAAGGCTTCAACTGGTGATACCATTTTAAGAAAAAAAAAGTGATGAATTAGTTGTTCCTTCAAATTGTTATCAATTAGGTTGAATATTTTATCAAATTATTAACATATGGGATCCACTATATTCATCCATTTTCTTCATATACGTGGGAATTCTTTAACAAATATTTCATCATCTAATCTTGATGAGGAACAAGTGGAAAATAATAATTAAATATTTTATGTTTATTCAATTTTTTTTTCAATTCAATTCAGTAAATGAAATTTTGTTCAACTTTCTTTTCATTTATTTCATTATTTATACAGTCACCAATCGAAGCCTAAGTATTTAACGAAATAACTTCCAAACTAATCTTATTTAATGAATTAAATCTTAGCCGGTCATAATTATCATTACTACCGATAAATTTTTAGTTTAGAGATTTTTATATTAATTAAACATAGTTGAAGAGTTTTACCATTAAAAATAAAGAAGCAAAAATCAAAAATATAATAACATTATCTAAAAATTAGTAACTTTTAATTTTTAAAATTAGCATTTTTAAAAAATTCTGTAAATATATGAGTCTGATTTGTTTTAAATCAACATTATATATGTATAAATTAAAATTGTGAAACCCAAAAAAATATATCAAAAATTATCTAAAGCTTTACATGTAATAAAAATTATTTAGAAATTAAAAATGTAAAAAACAAGAAAATATAATAAAAATTACATCTTACCAAATAAAAATGTAATAATAAGTCTTTATTTGATATGATATATTTTTACATTTTTATTTGATAAGATATATTTTTAGTATATTTTCTTGTCTTTTACATTTTTAATTTCTAGATAATTTTTATACAGATAAAGCTTTAGATATTTATTTTTTATTTTTTTGAGTTTTCACATTTTTAATTTATACATATATAATGTTGATTTTAAAACAATTCAGACTCATATATTTACATAAATTCTTAAAAATGCTAATTATAAAAACTAAAGTTAAATTATGTTTACTTAATGTAAAAGCCCATAAATTAAAAATTTACCGGTAATAATGGTAATTATGATCAACGAGAGTTTAATTCATTAAATAAAATTAATTTAGAGATTATTTCGGTAAATGCTTAATTTAAAAGTTTTTACCTAGAACAAACTTAGTTGAAGGATTTCAACGCATGATACTCAACTCATAGTGAAATTGATAAAGAATCCCTCGCAAACCCTTAGGAGAACATAATCTCATCATCCTGAAAAGTAAATCCCACGTAATGCGGTGATTATATCATTGTGTTTTATGAACCATCACTATGACCTTTGAGACCGAAAGACTCCAAAATCAGTGGACATGGAATATCTATCTCCTCCAAAAGATCAATCCTCCACATGTTTATTATTTTTGAGTGTTATGTGAATTTTATATATGAAATATATATATATATAACCTCGGTTGCAAAATGTAAGATGTTTAAAAGAATCTTTTATGTTTCAAAATATAAGATGTTCAAGAGAATTTTTTTATGTTTCAAAATATAAGATGTTTTCAATAATCTAGACAATTTAATTTATTAAAACTGTGCAACCAATTATGTATTGTGGTATTTATAATTGGTGAATTTAATTCCAACTTATATTTTATTGATATTTTCTAGGTAAATGTAAAATTTTAATATGAGAGGATTCATCCAAAACATTTTATATTTTGGAACAGAAGGAGTATTAACATACATTAATTTTGCATAACCAAAAAAGGATCAGTATTATAAAACATTTACATATATTGAAGCTATAACTAACTCTATGATATCTTTTTGTATTAGAGCTAACCAAGAATTAGACTAAACTTGTAGAACTCAAATTGGACACAAACATAAAAGCGGTGAGTGGAGACAGAAACTGATAGATAAGTTCGAAAAGATGAGGTAGGCTTTTTCGCCTTTAGGCAAATGCAAGTGCCTAGCACTGTCGTATGCACGAGCCATACAATTTCTACACAGACCCGTTTTGTCGTTTCTTCTTTGTTAATATTTTTGTTTCCCACCATTTTATTGGGTCCATAGCATTATTCACCGATCGTTTTTGTGGTTATGATATTCTATACCATCCGGCCATCTCATCTTATATGCGTCTTTCACCATTCTTCATGGTCAAATGAAATGAACCGTGGTCGAATATGGTTTGGACCACTTTTCGCAGTAGGCCAAATGATGCAAAGACGTAGCTGTATGTTGCGGGTCACAATCGAATAACAAAAAATGTATATGGAGGTCGATAGATAACTCCAACTCCTAGAAAGCACACATTTTCTAGATTTTGCATTTTAAATGATCATATTTACCGACTTTATTTGGTTGGAGAGTGATATATATGATATGATATTCTCTTGTAAAGTATACCATATTTAATAAACAGAGCATGTTAAATGTGGGAATACATTTCTGACCTTGGTGGAAGAAACATTAGCTAGTGTAAAACATTTCTGTATGGATATAACTGCCGTATGTTGTAGGAAAATATTTGCACCAACGAAATATATAATATGTCACATATATTAGGCATATGCGGTTTTGTTTATATTAATTACTCCTTCTGTTCTAAAATAAGTGAGTTTTGAGGTTTTTGCACGTTGATTAAGAAATTACAAATTTTTATTCTATTTTTCTCGTTTACTTAAAAACAATAATGATTAAAGTAATTTCAACCAATAAACAATTATACTATAGAATATAAACAATTAAAAATATTAAAATACATTTATTGTTTATCTAGAAACTTAAAAACATCACTTAAAATGGAATAAAATGTTTTCTCTAAAACTCCACTTAAAATGGGACAGAAGGAGTATTATGCTTAGTTAAGAGACGGTTTCGGTATAAATAAAGTTAAACCGAAGCTGGAAATATTGTTGTAATAGTCGAAATTGATTTACTTTTTCATTTGTTAAGCTTCTATAGTTTCGTTGAAAAAGCTAATCGTGATATAATTAATTTATTAGTCGACAATGATTGAGATAAAGGTTTTGTTTTACATTCTAAAATCTCATCAACCAGCATGTGTGTCTTTGATTTCATCCTTCCACTTTTCAGTTATTGATTGTTATTTTTTTCAAGAATTTTGAAATTCTGAGATTCTACTGTTATTGGTTAATTGTGAAAGTGTTTGTTCTAATTGATAAAGTTGTCAAGGCTGATTTTCCGAAGAGTGCGATAAAAGTTAGCTCGTGCTTGTGGCTAAATATCCTTTAGGGTAATTCAGAGGTAAAAATGATAACAAATTGAATGCTAAGCAAAATTTAAGGGTTTATCACAAAACTATGTTTCATTTTTTCTGCGTGGGATGTATATCTTCAAGTTTGTGATGAATTCATTAGGCCGAAGTCACGTTACGATATGAAATATAAGGTTAAAACAAAAATTATGAAAAAAACTGAGAGTTGAAGATTCTATGAAAGAGAAAATATTCTGTAACTTTCGGGAGGCAGAGCTATTAAGAGCAATCAATAAGGCACCTTCGTTGACTTGTATTCTGTTTTCAGTGTGTACAAGACAATGATAATGATTGGTCGACCACCGTATTTGCGTTCCCATTTACACTTATTATTTTCAAATTCTACGTTTAATCAGAGCCGGCCCAGAGAACAGGCTATCCAAACAGTCGATTAAAATATCAAAATCGAAATGGCATATATTTTTGAAAAAAAAACAGTAGTATTTATAAACAAATAAAATTTATAAGACTTTTAAGCTAAATATTACTTATTGGACACTAGAAGTTAGAATTATTTTTTATAAAAAAATTTGAAATTCCATAAACATTATAAATATTTAAAAGTAAAAATATATTATTAATAATTAAAAGTAAATTTCTATTTTAAATTATAGTTAAAATTTAAAATTTTAAATAAAAGTTAGTCACAAAATTGTTTTTTCTCTTGTTCAAAATTATCATTTTAATCATGCAATAGTTTTCCATTTATCCAAATTATTCTTTAACCATTTTGTTTTTTGATTATATAATTTAGTTTCTATTAATTCAGTTTATTAATTCATCGATTTTTGTAACAAAGTACGTTATTAGTTTGTTGTTAAACTCTTGACGTTTTGGCATAGTTGGTGATGATTTATTTATGAAACTAAAAATTCTTTTAGATTCAATACTTGTAGAAATTAGAAAAGGTATTGAATTTCTTTTTTTTTTAATAAACGAGGATTGTTATCATAACATAAAAATTGATTATCGGATATTGTTGACTATTTTGGTATCAATTGCTACATCTGAAAGATTTTTTTTGAATTTGAGATAAAAAAATATTTGAGGTTTACCATATCACAAGAGATGTTAAACTAGATGACTATATTATTAATTGAGACAACTATAATTGAAATTTGACTATATGAATTTAATGGATGATTTTGTAGAAAAATGAAACGAAACTGTACTTCAACATTAAATGTTCTAAATAACTATTTTAATATAAACAGTTTACATAATTTGATGTTTAATGAAAATTTAAGCATTGGTTTTATTTATCATTTTGTTAAAATATGTATAAAGGCATGATTTTAAATTTAGTTTGGGGCAATATAAAACACTGGACCGGCACTGCATTTAATACACTGATCACATCAGATTAATTTCACTATGGCATTTTCTTCTGTTTTGAACAGTTATTCTTTATAAACGCCTTAGAATTTTAGAAATTTAAGGGCTACCATTTGATTTTGTTATTTTCGTGGAATTGTTGGACTTCTCTTCTCATGCTGATATTAATCAAACCAGCTGGCAAGAGACACGTGACTTTTGAGAAAAGTATTTTCCCCTTCTCTTTTAACTAACCGATATGTTGTAAGGTTTTTCATAATGTTATTAGTTGTGATGATTTATATGTAGTATATAAATTTGATGAACGAAACTAGAGCTACAAACACGTGAACTGCAAAGAAGATAAACAACACGAAGGACATGGTTGATCTAACTGCCCACCAAGTTTTGAATATTCCACCATCTTTTGTTTCTGCCGAATCTCCAATTATTGATAAAGTAATCGTTTTCGTTTTTAGTTAGTATGAATCATGGACTGCTAATATAAGAAAATAAGCACAAATTTTAAGAAAATGAATTTGCGAGCAATGAAATCTTACAACATGTTAAATATAGAATAAAATTCTGAAGATGATAAAAACTGAAACAAAAAAACCTCAAATATGCAATGAAATCTTACAACATGTTATAAGTTGACATCGGAAAATTTGAAAATGTGTGTTTTAAAGAACACTCGTTTCTATCTTATTCAAAAAATACCTCAAAATAACTAGGAAGTCTTCCAAAACTTTAGATGTCCTAAGAAACATGGTATTTTATTTTTTGGAGAAACAGGTTCTTAATAATATTTTAGGATATTCCTCAATTTAAAACATGTAGGACTATAAATTGTTTAAAGATGTGTTTGCAAAATATTATGAGAGTAAGGTTATCCCATCAAAGTTTTTTAAATATAATAAAATTAAGTTATTGTAAAATTATTGGATTGGAAAATATTTAAGATTATTTACAATAAACAAGAGATTCGTCGCACCTAGAGAGAGAAAAGAGAGTTTTGTGGTCTCCGGCGTTTGGCTGGCGCGTGAGCGTCTGCGCCAACGCCAGAACCTGTTTTCTTCTGTCGTAGATGTATTCTGTTGATCCCTTTATATCGTCTTGTCATCGCTCGCTTTATCCGAGTTCTGATTTCGCTATCATCCTTGTCGGTGGTCCGGATGTTGGAGTAACGACGCGGTCATTTTGGAGGTTCCCGGTGAAGAAGGATTCGCTTGCTTGTTTCAGCTGGTGTTTAGTCCAAGAGATGGAAGTTAATTTAGATCCATCAGCGTTGGTTTTGCGGGAGGTGGAGGCTAACTCAGATCAATCGAACGCTGCCTTTAGGTTTGGGGAGGTGGAGGCTCCTAAAGATTCATTGTCGCCGGTCTTGTCGTCGGGGAGTGAAGGCTTTTCTTTGCCTTGCGCCGCCGTCTTTTGGTGACCTAGTTTCTTTTTAGGTTTCAGCTTTTTAGCTCTTAGATTTGTTTCGTTTTGGGGTTTGTTCGGATTGTGATGGAGGAGATTTCGTCGGAAGACGATGGAAGCTCTCCGGTGGAAAAGTTGATTTGTGTGCGACACCTCCTCTTTTGCAGTAGATCGTTAGCGTCGAAGGAATAGCTCTCGCTTGGCGATTGATGCTTTCTATTTCAGAATTCTCAAGAGATGGAAGTGTTCGCGGTGGATACAGTGGAGTTGAGAACTCCAATGAAGTCCGGTGAAGCGTATGGTCATTCGTCGGCGGTGGTGAGAAGCGGAAGTGACGAGAAGGCTTTAGTGACGCGTGTCTTTTGGGTCCGAGGATGGTAACACGTGGCGTCAAATCAAGAAGAGATCTGAAGAGCCGGCGTCGTTTTGTGCTTCGGGTTTACTGTTTTTCCAAGTTGGGCCGGTTTGTTGTGGTCTAATTGGGGGCGTTTGGGTTGTTCTGCTCCTGTGTGAGTTTTGTAATGTATTGGACTTTTGTCTTTTTTAATCAAAATCTTTGATGGAAAAAAATATTTAAGACTATTTAATGTGGAGTTTTCATCATTTTAAAATACTCATAATTGATATTATTATTTTATATATTTACACCTACATATATATTGAAAAAATCCATGTCAGTAACTCTTATTGAAAGTGCTTTAACTCACAAATCACAAGCTATGGTATTTGTTTAGAATTGAAAAAAACAAGCTGTGTTTCTTTTTTTTAAACAGGTTAATCAATAATTTAGGATATTCATGAAACATGTCAGATTCTAACATTTTTTAAAAAAAAACACGCATTAGTAAAATGCCATGAGTCACAATTCAGAATCCAAATGAGTTTGAATATAATCAAAGTTATTACATGTTTCAATAATGATACCTTTGAGCACAACACAAGAAGAAAATGAGATTAAAAGTGCTTAAAGCGGCAATGAAGTAATAAAAATAATCCAACTTGCCTGTATCAATATCATCCGTGAGCCAACTCTGTATTCCTCCACGGGCAGTCACACTATGAACAATGCTCACCGTCGCAGAGCTTAGGTAACTAGCAAAAGACATACCTAAGTAAAGCAACGAGTTCCCAATGCTTCTCATATTGATTGGAACTTGTTTGTTGAAGAACTCAGTAAGACCAACAATGGTGAAGACTTCATAAAATCCCATTAGTACTTGTTGCGGGGCTAGCCAGAAAACCGACCTGCTTACCCCTGCACGGGATAAATCTCTTCTCTCTCGTTCCAAAATACCCGATATAATCATCGTCAATATGGAGAAAAAGTTTCCAATCCCAACTTTTTGGAGCAAAGAGATGCCTCCTTCTTGTTTTGTAATGTTTTCAATGTGTCGGACCAGAACGGTTTCGTAGAATGGAAGCCATATGCCTATGGTTAAGAGGGATATTACGATTATAGAAGCAGGAGGGATTAGGTAAGAAGTACCGGGAAATCGAAGGTCCATTTTAAGTGCTTGTGAGACCGTGAAGGTTTGTTGTTGGTTCATAGCTAAGAATCCTATAATGCTCGAAGCAAATATTGGAATTATGCTTATTATGGACTTTAGGTCTTCTATCTGTCTCATGGTGCAAAATTTCCACTCCTCATTTCTAGCTTCATCGTTGTTCATCACTATCACAGCCTTGTTCAAGAATCTGAAACAACAGAAAAAAGTTTAATGTTCGATAACAACATTTATTTACGTATGTAAAATAGATGTGTATGCCAAAGTTTATTGAAAATCTAAAAGGACATTTATTTTAAATCAACAAAAAAGTTAATAGAACGATATTAACGGCAAAGAATGATAAATTTTACCTGAATTGATCAGTGAGAACTAGTTTATTTGATTGCGAACTTGTCTCTAGTAACGGTCGATAATGTTCAATCTCAGATGGAGGCTGTGCATTACGCTTCTTATAAGCATCGACGAGAACCTTGAAGATCCCGGAGAACACACTTCCTTTGGGTCTAACAAAGACATAAAACCGAACTCCGACAAAAAGTAGAACAAGCGCAAACAAATTGAGAGCTGTCGGGATAGCGAATCCAAGGGCCCAGCTAATGTTGTTCTGTACGTACAACACTAGAGTCATTGATATTAACTGGACTATTGTATGAGTTGTATAGTACCAGCTGAAGAAGCTTCTACTTCCTTCCCTTCCTTCTTCAGTCGAATCGTCGAACTGATCGAGACTAAAAGGAATACTACACGAGCGGATTCCTCCTGTTCCGACTGATAACAAGAATAGTCCTGAGAGTAGAACGTATAATTGTAGATCGCTGTAGCGAACACACGTTCCGGTGGTTTGGTCTATAGTGCAAGGTGGTGGTCGTAGAGTAGGGATCAGAGAAGTTAAAGTCAAAACCAACATGCCCTGTTAAAAGTTCAACTCTTGTCAGTTTCCAAAATCATCAAGACCAAGTATGGACCCAAACGTCACAGTTTATTCATGTTTTAGGATATCCCTCAATTTGAAACATGTCAGTTTCAATTTGCCGTTACACTTCAATTTTTTTATTAATAATAAATGAGAATAAATTTATCAAGTGTGAACGCATATTCTGCATGCAAACGGAAGTTTCTCTTGTTTACGCATGGCATTTTCTACTTTTGTAAACCAGTGAATCAGGATGGTCTATTGGTGTGCGATCGACAAGAACAATGTTTGCAAACAACATGCAAGCAAATAATCGATCATAGATCTCATATAATATTATCATTAGTTCAATTTCTAAAAAAAAATTGTAATTACCAGCAACTCGGAGATGGAACCAAAGACAATAGTTACAAATTTTCCGGTACATGAGTCGGAGATGAAAGCTCCAATGATTGGGGCGAAATTGGTGAGAGCAGACCAAGTATTGATTAGAGTAGCAGCTTGGACTTGGTCCATATGATATTCTCGTACCATATACACCATGAAGTTCGACGTCAATCCAAATGAAGCAAGCCTCTCCAATGTCTCATTGGCTGCAGCATCAAAAATAGATTGATCTATGATTTACCAAAAGCCAGAAAATCAAAAACACAAAAGAAAGTGATTATACTTACCTAATATATAAGGCATAGCTTTCCAACCCAGAGGCTTCCTTCTTCTCACCGCTGAATCCGAGGAAACTGTCCCTTCTTCATCCATTTTTTTGTGTTTTCTTCTAGGCAGTAGTCTCTTGGATTTTTGGTTTGAAGCAAATGAGGTCTTTTTCTTATTAACTTTTTTTTCTTTCTTTTGAGAAACATTTGAAGTCTTACATTGAACAACTCAGAAAATAAATGGACAAAATCTCAACATTTAGTAGCAGAAGATTTCCTCTGTAATGTTCAAAAAAAAAGATTTCCTCTGTATAATGACAATTGGTGAGAAATAAAAGGCTTGGACCAATTTCTTTCCAAAAGCACGTAACTATTTAAATCAAAAACTTCATACGTGTCAATCAAATATAACATGGTCAGTAAAATTAACAGGCTATGTGTGCCATAAGAGATATCTAGTAAATAATATAAAATACTTTACAAATATATGAAAATATATTTCAAAAATTAAAGAAATATTTTCAAAAAAATCAATGATATATATACATTAATTTAATTTATACAATATGATTGATGTACGAGATAAGCTACGTTGCAAATATTTGCCTTGATGAATTAACTCATATTATATTTAGTCAAAAAAAAAATTAACTCATATTATATTAGCCGGACGAATAGTAAAACCGGGCTTTTGATGGGCCGAAATCGACCTTGGACATAATAGTAAAATTAACTCATATTATGCATGGTTTTTGCTTCGGCTGAGTTGAAAATCAGTATATCGATATTAGACCGTAACTTCTTGCTTGCGCTGCCTTGAACAAGCCCATAGTAGTTGGACATGGGCCCAAAGGCAATTCAACTTTTCTACGGACCAACACGAGTAAAATGCACTATAAAAACTTACGAGGCAGAAATCTTCGAAATGATAATAGCACCTCAATATACTTTTTGGGTGTCAAGAACACTTTAATAGTTGTACATAACTACATATACATATATTATTGAGTTATTTTCACTCTAGGACAGTTTTGAATTATTTATTACATTTTAAAGCAGTTATGACTCCTTAGACATTTTTTTCTAACTTTACTTCTCTTCTTCTAACTTATTCTCTTCTTTTCTAACTAAGTGGGCCCACTCATCATTTCATCTTCATTTCTCTTCTCTTTCTTTCTCATATTTTTTTTCAATTTTGTTTATTCAATAGTCACCAAATTAGACTTTTTCCACGGCACCAAACCACCACACTCTCTATTCTTGTTCGAAGTCTCATATGAAGCCATAATAAATAAAAAATTTGAGACCCAGAAATTGATATCAAGATTTTCTTGTTGCTGCCTCAGTCGTCGTCGACGAATCACTTCCGGATCACTCCTTTGCGCTTATCTTCGTCGTGGTGGTCATCTGGAGTCGTTGGGCATTTGCCGACTATGATATTTTGGTTCAATTCGATTATTGAATCCGGAGAATAAAAAAAATGATAACTTTATGGATTTAGAAATTTGAAATAAGGGTTCAATCTAAATTTCTATAAGGTTGAGATATAATAAACATGGAAAATGAAAAAAAACTGATGAATAAGGTGAAAATAATGGTTGACAGCTGTACAGAGAAATTGCAGAAAACCCTAATTGATTTAGGAACAAGATGATAAAATTACGAAAATGCCACTTATTACAATTATGTGTACAGCGATTCCTTGTGTACATGTGTGTATGTTTACATATGTACATATGTATATTACTAAAAAAATGTAAATATGCAATGATTCACATATATACCTGATAGATTTGTTACATAAGTGGTAAGTTTCAATATTTGAACGATATGTGTTAATACGTTTGCAAGTTTTAACATTTGAATGGTTAAATATCATCGTGTACACAACAAAATTCATTGTCCACATGTACAATGTTTTACAGAAAAGGACATGTACATTAATTCACTCGTACACTAAATTATGATATTTGATGATTTTGACAAAGAACCGACTATTCAAGGTGTACACATAATTTTCACTCGCAAACGTTTCACATATATACTGTTAAATGATAGTTACATGTACACATATATACTGCTATACGACTTATCTGTGTACACAATGTGAGGTGTACATGTGTACACGTAAGTGAATCAAAAGGTGTACATGTGTACATGTATGAAGCTATACATGTGTACATGTATGAAGCTATACATGTATCAAAGTATATACATGTACAACACAATTATACATGCATTCTTAAATAAATACAAATTCATAACCTCAAACATTTTACTCAAATAGAACAGCTTTGATACGTTTTTGTTACCAAAACTTCCACATTTTTGAATATGCCAATATGAAAATTCAATATAGTTTGCATTATATGAGTCCAGAAGATTGAGACGATAAAAATACATTTTTACAGACATTTGCAAGTTTAAATATTTGTAATATCTATATCGTCAATGTGTATACATATATTTTGCTGTCTATCTTTTACTTCTTGCAACTTATGTCTTTGTACTTTTGTATTCTTCTCAATTCGGTGTCAAATCTGTAAATGTGCATATTATTCCTCAATTTCAGTCAGCTAAATGTGTACATGTTTACTTGTTGTCATGTGTACATTTTACTTGTGTACATATGTACATGTTTTTTATGTATATATGTACATGTTTACTTGTATATATGTGTATATATTTACTTGTGTACATGTGTACATGTTTACTTGTATATATGTGTACGTATTTACTTGTTTTCATGTGTACATGTTTACTTGTGTATATGTGTGTACATGTTTATTTATGTATATATGTACATGTTTACTTGTATATATGTGTACATATTTATTTGTGTACATGTGTATACTATTGAAGTGATGTACAAGAATACAAGGTTAAGATATAATTTTGATGTACAAGTAGAATACATGTGTATATATATATATATATAGTTTTAAAGCGATGTACAAGTAGAACACGATATTAAGTTATGTGATTTGGTAACCATGTACAAATATATCTATAATGTGTATATTAACTTCATTTGCAGTGGCACACTATCGGGCGTACACGGAAGGATGTACACATTTACACATGTAAATGTTTACTTATTTTCATGTGTACATGTTTACTTGTGTACATGTTTATGTATATATGTATATGTTTACTTGTGTATATGTATACATATTTATTTGTATACATGTGTATACTATTGACGTGATGTACAAGTAGAATACAAAGTTAAGATATAATTTTGATGTACAAGTAGAATACATGTGTATATATATATAAGTTTGAGGCATATTGTGAAAAAATAGAAAACTAGAGGACCAAAAGTGAAAAAGTAATATTCCTCCATTGATGTTGCAGATCGCACTTCTCATCGGATCTTGTTGACGAAAACAGAGAGCCAACTACAACGGAGCAGAGACACTACGGCGAAGGCTGAGAACACGATTTGGAAATGGAGGGGATGTGGGCTTGAGACGTGGAGAAGTCAATTTTGACAAGACACGACGAAGAGCAGTGACCACCGGTGGACGAGACCTCACATCGACAACATCTTGGACGGAGGAGCTGAGCACGAGGAGGAAGAGACAAAGACATCATGTTTGCAGCTTTAATCAATATCCGCCATTGACATCCTTGTGTACATGACTTTTACATCTTTAGAAATATAGCTTGACATATCTTAAAAGATAGATATAATAAATAGAGATAATAATTGGTTAAATTTTTTTGTAAAAAGAAAATCTGAAGAAACAGATTTCAATTTATAAAAATGGTTGTGAACTTGAGATGAAGAAGACGAAGAACAAAAAGATGTGGGATCCACTTTGTTTTATTTGTGAGTAAGAGTTAAAGTTAAATAAATTAAAAACATATATTAAATTTAGTCAATGTAATAGACACTTGTATCGAGGCTAATTTAGTTAGTTTGTAAAGGAAAGTGGATTTGGTTAAACAAAACTACCCTAGTAGCAACAACTGCCTTATTTTGTTAATAAAAACTTAAAACTGCCTTAGGATGTAATATTTTCTATATTATTTGGGTAAAAACCGGAGCGGTTCGAATATCCGACTATAAAATGTTTATTATCTATGATTTGTTTTATTTTTATTGGATATTGATTTTTAATATTTGTTTTGTTTTGAAAACTTACGAATATTTTATTTTTTCGTAAAATCAAAACAAATAACTAATCAAATTAATATTAACATATAAATTTCTCAACTCTACGAAGAAGTATTAAATTGTGGTTCAAGACATTTTGTTTTGCTTATCATAATCATAAGACTACAATGCATCTGCCAAAAACTAATAAAAAAAAAAGAGGTTGGCAATTTGATGATTTGTTATGCACAAATTGAAATTGTTTTTTGATATTTAACAAAACCGAAAGCTACATCTAGAGCTTTGGCCAAATTTGTAAGGCCTTTAACACTATTAGAAAGTGACAAACAAAGAGATAGGTGTGAGAGTTTCGAGAAGTAATGTTGACTCAATATATCACATTCTTGAACTTTTACTTTTCTGTTATATATATTTTCTTTTAGTTATTTTACTAGATACTGATAAGATCAAATAATGCATGAACTGTTGACGGGGTTTGATTGGTACTAATAATTAGGATGTGTATTTTATCCGCTAAATTTCATTTGATTTTATTATTTATCGTAATTCAATCCAAAAAAATCTAGATATCTGTAAGTTTTCAAAACAAATCAAATAAATGAATATCCATTAAAAATAAAATAAATCACAAATACTAAAAATTAGAAATGAATATCTGATTAACGCCAAATTTTATACAAATAAATGTATATCTATAATTAAATATAAATTTTTAATATATAATATTATATAATTATTATTTAACATATAGTTATTAAGTTTTATCCTAAAAGTTACTTATAAAAATATTAAATTAAAAAATTAATATAAAATCTTTAGACAAAACTATAATTTTTCTAAAAATACTTATTATAAGAAAATTATTAATTTTAAAATAAAACCTTTATAAACATATAGTTTTATTAATTTTTACTTTGTATTTTTATTATATAAAAAGATATTTCTAAAAATAAATTGTTTTTTAGATTTAATTGCATTGAACAAAATGGATGAAGTATCCGATATTGTAAATATTTGTGAATATTTTCAAATATCAAAAAAATTGGATATCCAAAAAGTAGAATATCCGTATTTTTGAAAAATAAAATAAATTAAAAAATTAGATATCAAATAAATTATAAATACCGAATACTATTGTCCTATTCGATCTCTAATAACTGCTTACCTCCTTTGGTAAAAATGTACCCTTTTTATCATTTGAATAGTAAACGTTAACAATAGAAAATATGGTGTCACTGCTAATTGTATACAGCTATATTTTAAACATTTTTTTAGCTACTCCATTATTCATCACTATTCCACATGTCTACTCTCGTGTTTGACTATATAATGGACACATATATGATATATGCATGCTAAGACCATCTCCAATGGGACACTATTTTTTTCCTCTATAATTCACTACATTTTAGAGTAACTCTATTATAGAGTTGGTTTTACTCCAATGGTTAACTCTATAATAGAGTGACTCTATTATAGAGTGAAAAATAGAGGGATGCAACCATTTTACTCTATATTTGGAGTGAAATAGTTGAATACCTCTATTTTCTACTCTATTATAGAGTCACTCTATTATAGAGTTAACCATTGGAGCAAAACCAACTCTATAATAGAGTTACTCTAAAATAGAGTAAATTATAGAGGAGAAAATAGTGCTCCATTGGAGATGCCCTAAAACGAAATAGTAAAAATAGTGTTTGTTTGAATTTAGTGTAATAAAATGTTATGTTGGTATCCCATTTTCTTGTAACTGGTTATGTTGGTATCTTTTGACCCAAAACAAATAAAAGGTGTTTTAAGCTCGTTAAAAGAATTCAAGCGCTGTTTTCAGAATCATTGAAAATATATACGCAATTGATGATGCATAACCCGAAAGACATACACTGTCCACTAAATCTATTAGAGAACAAAACATATACGTGCGACAGTGTCAGATACAAATTGGTATAACCGAAAGACATACATTGTCCACTAAACCTATTAGAGAACAAAACATATACGTGCGACAGTGTCAGATACAAATTGGCGAAAGCGCCAAACTATATTTGGCCCCAAAGAGTGGTATATAACTATTCCAAAATTCTTAAACATTGTAAATCATTTGTAAATAAAGTCTACTAACCAGAACGTGTTGTTTTAGTGGTAAAGGGATTGCAGATGTTACAGCCACCATCGAAACTCGATTAGTTACGATGTTTGAGTTCCTAAGAGAGATAAAAACAAGAAAGTACACTTGAGTCAGGGTGCCTTTTAAAAAAATTTATTAATGTTTTCTGATAACACTATAAATATATTTAGTCAAAAAAAAAAAACACTATAAATATATATATACACGCACAAGAGCCATGATATGCAAGAGTATAAAAATCCAGTGGACGGCAAGAAAGTAACTGTACAATCGTATCTTTCGATTGTGCATGACATATAGGATACATGTACTAATACTCTGAAAACAGACGTATATACACCTAAACTAAGTATGTTCCGTAATTAGACGATAGAAAATTACAACCAATTCAATTTGATCATAATTTAAGAAAAAACTATTGATTTTTGTACATAGACATAATAACCATTGTTTCAGTCGTTTAATATAGTTTCAACTATTATTATAATTATTTCCAATATAGAATGAAAAACTTTTTCTTGGCAAATAAAGAAAGTCGCTAGGTTCTTCTTGAACGCAACGATGATTAGCAAATCTTAAACACTTCGGAGATGGTGGTGGTCTCAAACCACCAGATGCGGCGGAAAAAACTGGGAGCAAAACGTGTCGACGTGAACTTGCCAACGAAAAAGAATTTGTCGGGTAGTAAAGGTACGGGTCCCACATTTATTTTTACAATGATATCCATCCGAAGATTGGACGGTGGGGATATATTGAGGAGAATTAGTTATATGATTTAATCAATATGTATGTATTTAGACGTTAATTAACATATAGAGGTAGATAAGATATTGAAGAGTATTGGTTTGGATTCTGTTTTGCACCGTCAGTACCTGTCTCTCACCTTTGTAATTAGAATAGTTGACTTCTCTCAACTTGTCGGGTTCTTCCAACTCTTGAAGCATATTATCAAGGGTGTGTGGGAAACTTATTTAATTTTGTTGTTGTTTTAATTTATAGTTTCCGGTTTTTTGTACATACATTATTTATTTATTTATTATGGACTCGTTTGGATTATAACGTGTCTCGTAGTATTTACATGTTTTTTTTACATGTTTTTTTTTTGTACTAAAGGCTTTCATATTAAAATTGCAAGAGAAATGTAAAAACATTACAAGCTCGATAAGCTATAGTCTGCCGGTCCAATGGCCAATTTAATTATAACCCCTACTCATACTCATTATCAAAGATCAAGTAAAATAAACCAAAAGCCCAGGGAATTTGTCTTCAACGGAGAAAGCGATGAAGAAGGTGAAGCGGTGGCGAGAATCGATCACAGCCAGTATTGCATGAGCTTCGAAGACAAGATCGGTGATGATTGTCTGAAGGCTAGAATCTTGTCTCTCATCTGTTTGTCTAACAGTCGAAGAATCACATCCGAAGAGCGAAAGAGATTGCGATGGAGTCTATTGTTCCTCTCAGTCCAAACCCAATAGATCACCGCTTGCCAGCCCAACAAGGTCAGTTGTTTTTTTCGCCCTATCTCCCGACAACCTTTGCAGTTGATCTAAACAATCAGCCCATTGTCTCTGCGGTTGCAGGTTGCACTTGGAGGCCACCGCCTACCACAAGTCCCATGAGAAGGAGCAGTCAAATAGTAGATGATCTCTCGATTCATCCGCAGCATTTAAGAGTAGACAAGTCGAATCGGTCTGCAAACCCCAACTTAGTAGCATATCCCGTGTAGAACATCTGTTTAGAGTGAATAGCCAGGCGAGGAAACTATGGCGCGGGATCCCTCCTCTGTTCCAAACGATTGGTGCCCATGGTACTGACGGTTCTGATCCTTTTAGCTTCCTGTAGACCTCACTAGTGTTATACTTCAAGGTTGGTTTGTCTTCCAGAATCCATTCATAGCAGTATAGAGCTTGACTGAGGGAAACCGTAGTTAATAATGAATCTGAATTTGCATCCACTCTTCTGATCTAGCAGGTGGAAGTAACCAATTCCCGTCCTCATTCAAATCAGCGAGGGTAGCAGTCCGAGGGATACCTAGTCTAGACTGAGAGCTTGCAAGTAGATAAGTCTCCAAAGAGCCGTAAGAAGACCAGTTGTCAGTCCAGAATCGACAAATTTGCCCATTCCCCACACGCATCTTCAACCAGATAAAAACTTCTCATCTCATCTTGATCAACTTATTTGCTAGCCATGAGTTTCGCGGGCTCACTTTAGCAATCCAGAAGTTACTTAGATCTCCTCCCAAAACCTCATTCCTATACCAAGCCACCCAAACCGAGCCAGATTGGAAGAAGAGCAACCAAATAAGTCTTAAGCAACACGCTTTATTCCAAGTTAACAGGTCTTTGATTCCAAGTCCCCCTTCCTCCTTTGTCTTAGTTACAACCTCCCAAGAGACCCTAGCAGAGTGGCCACCTTCTATGTTCCCTTCCCAAAAAAACTTACCGCATAGTGAATTAATCCGCTTAATGCACTCTTTAGGAAGTAGAAATGTGGAGCACCAAAAATTGTTGATTCCTGCTATGACCGTCTTTATTAGTAAGAGCCTTTCTGCGAACGACAGACTGCGAACACTCCACGAGCTGAACTTTCCATTTATTTGAAGTAGAAATGTTTTTTTTACATGTTAACGGAAGAAGGTACATATCATCATCATACTCAAGGTTTATCAACACATCGAATGATACTTTATATTAAGGATTGCCACACACGTCGAATGTTTACTACAAATTATTTTTGATAGTGATAATAATGCGATGTTGTTTACCATGGTAACCGTACCGCACATAAATCTCTTCCACAACGGAACAAACAGTCGATGCTCATGTTATGGTGTATAGTCAACTACTTGATTATTTTACACACGCAGCGAATGTGTCCGTGAGCTATATAATATTTATCATATATATGTGATATTTATCATCATGATCTGAATGTATTACAAAACTCCTATAAATTACCTCTGATTTATAGACTGCGATATATAGTACATTGTTGATGTAAAGATGTCCGCCCTGAAATAGTCGCTGACGTAGTTGCTGAAGCAGACGTCGTAGTGAGTGGTGAAGATCATGTGAAGTCGAGATGCTGAGCTGGAGTCGTGTAGACTTGGAGAGCAAGGGAATATCTTGAAAAAAGGCAAAAAGAAATAAACTTGGAGAGTAAGTTTATGACTTAAAGGAAGAGGAATAAGTGCATTCCAAGAAAAGTAAAGTTGCACTTATTGATATGGAAGATGTCCATATTGTGGTTCCTTGGAGACTAGGGTTTCAGGAACGTGGAGAACTATATAAGATAGCTATGGGTCGTTTGTAGAGAGACAAAGACACAGAGGCTGATCTTATAGAGAGAGAGAAGCGCTTAGAAGTGTTCTGGGTCGTGCTGAAGTACTTGACGGTGGAGAGACATAAACGGATAGCTTAGGAATTGTTCAGTAGCAGCTGTTAGGGTGTTAATAGGCTAGCGAGACTGATTAAGCAGAACTTGTAACTGAGTTGTACAAGGCGATTTCTAATAAAGCTATTGATGTGTGCTTGTGTAATTGTCTCTCTTGATTTACCTTCTACAGTACTATTGTTTGTGTCGTCTTTGCACTTACATACACGACTAAAATATGATTAAATGTAGTATTCATTCTTCTAGATTTAATTATATGCATATATGAAAAGCACTGAGATATAGTAAATACTAAACATACGGTTAAGACCGATAGAATTTGTTATGCCTTGTGAAAAATCATGGTTTTTTAACCCAACCTAAGTAGAAATATTTCAGAACTTGTATGTACTAGCGTATTATCACTTCTACGTAAGTTTCTTGACAGTTTCGCTGTATATATTTTCATTTAGTTACCTGGCTTTAGTATAGGTATATTTTGATATAATTTTTCGTTTAAAGGGAAGACGAGGATGATTTACTGTAGCAATGAATTAATCTTGAAATCGAATTGTGAGTAAAGTAACAGAAACAATCATGATAAAAGAATCCCTTTGAAATCCAACGTTAGATATTACTCAGTATACAAAATGTGATTTTATAATGCCTTAGACAGTGAGTGCTGATTTAGTTAGAGCGCCCAATAATTCAGGTGCAATTAGAGATATGTAAAAGTCGCCATTTTATAACTTTCTTAGCATATATCATTGGACGCTGAACTGTGCAGACGTCTCCCAAGTTGGCCCGAACTTTAAAACTGATAATATAAGAAAACAAAAACATTTTTAAAAGATCTTCCCAGCTTCAAGTCAGGTCCATGAAATGGAAGTCAACGGTCAAATATATCACAGCTCATATACAGCGAGAGAAAAGGAAATATAAAAAGAAGATATAATCTCACGGGTAGTTTAAAGGACTTTGGTTATGCATTACTTCGTGTATTTTAATGTCAATTTGTTGTATGCTTTAGGAAAAGAGAAAAAAAATGAAATGAATAATGTATTGTAAAGAGAGGGTCGGTCGTTGCCACAATTAAGCGGAAGTGGAGAATGGTTGGTATTTGTTGCGTCCTCCAAACCCAAAAGCTTATATTTCAAGATCTTTTTGTTTATATTCAGCATTATACTTTTGAAAAATGTTTATTATTCGTATTCATAAGATTGTAATTATAGATAAAAGATAAGTATGACTTTTCTGTAATAAAAGATATAATTTCAACCGATGTACTTAATAATTTCATGAATAACATTCCGATGACAGTTTTTTTCGTAACACTAATAATATTCATGATAACGGTTTCGGGTAACATATATGAATAGAAGACATCTTCGGAACTGGTGTATCGGTCAATAGATAAATACACTCCCAAAATCAAGCTATATGGAGCAGTTCTCAATGACTAGTGTGTAAGCTTTAAAAAATATAATTTTCTGCTTCTGTAGTGCTAACGGTCCAAAAAAAATATGTTTTCTACATCATATTTTAAAGCTACATCATTTGTATATATTTTTTGATTATATATAAATGTTTAATTAATAATAACAATAAACTTTGAGAAAAAAATTATATAAGGTTTTCTGAACACCAATTGTAGTGATATAACAAAACGAACTATTAATGATATTTACAAATAGTCTTAAATAATATATAAATAAATAAACAAATATCTTCATCGTCAATTAAATTTAAATTAAAATTACATATAATTTTATATAACATCAAAATCTGATACATGCAGTTTAAGCCAGTCTGTAATCTATCCAGTTCAAAACTGGTTTATCAATTAAAGTTCCAAAAAAAATGAAAACTGGTTTATCAATACTTATTCGGTATTATGAGATTGACGTTCGAATAATCATAAGAAGTGTACTAAAAATAAAATTCACATCAATTATTAGAAGAAAATTTAATAATATATAAAAACGATGTATTAGTCTCCTTATTATATCAGTTAAATTTATTCCGTAGAACTGCTAACTTAATATGAACCGGTTTACCACATAATTTAAAAACGTGGAAACATAAATCAAGAGGCAAAAATAAATATTTGTATGGTTTTACAAAAATAAATATTTGTATGGATAAGAAAATACGACACTTGTCTATGCACAACTAGTTTCTTTAGTTGCACGAGATCACTTTATTGTAAAAGTCCTCCCAAACAGTATTGGATTCTTCGCTATAAAAGGCCTCGCGGTGATTAGAGCCTTAAGATGTGAATTTGAATCATATACTGCAACATATATACGCACACACATATACGTATTCATATAATGCACAGGAATAATCAAGATATTCAAATCTGAAAATAATAGAATAGCACTGCTAAAGAAAAAAATATTACTAGTTAATTTCCAGCATATTCTTCAATTTATGCCATGTTAA
Source organism: Raphanus sativus (assembly GCF_000801105.2). NCBI lineage: Eukaryota > Viridiplantae > Streptophyta > Magnoliopsida > Brassicales > Brassicaceae > Raphanus > Raphanus sativus. The sequence goes on along the minus strand of NC_079519.1, from coordinate 2,845,895 downwards.
TGGTTATTTATGACTGTTTTTTACACGTAGTTGATTTCATTAGCTTTTTTTATTTATATACGAATTCTGTCGACTTTGATTTAAACCCTGATACGGTGGAACACGAATCCCAATATTAAAAAGTCCATTCACACCATCTATGTTTAATTAATTTAATTTTGAATATTTTGAAATTAAGATCTATTGGTTTAATATTTCTTCAGCTCCCAATCAGCAGATCGAAATCGAACTGATCACTGCCCTTAAACCTGGTTCAGAACCAATCTTTTTTCCGTCCATCATATTTCGATTCTGCAGCAAGTCAGGCGTCTGTGGTGTTATGTTATATCTCGACTTCAGTATCAAATAATTTTGAGAAAGTTAACCATGACGTATTGAAAAAGCTAACATCTTAAAAATAAAATCATTGGAGTTTCGAAAGCAAGATCTTTTTGGCAAAACCATCGTAGAGACAACAGTGTACATTATCTTACAAATTCACAAAGTGACTGCTAAGAGCATCTCCAACCCTATAAAAAATAGAGTTTAAAATAAAAAATGCTCTAATGGTACTCTATTTTTTCACTCTATTATAGAGTGAAAAATAGGTTTACTCTAAAAAGAAGTAAGTTGTTTTTTTTTGTTCATCACTCTATTTTCTACTCTAAAATAGAATACTATTGGAGTAAACTACATCTCTATTATAGAGACACTATTTTTTATTTTAGAGTAAAAAATAGAGTGAACCCTTGGAGATGCTCCGAGAGAAAAGTATTACATAAAGTTATAACTACATACATCGTGAGGTAAAATCCTCGAATATATAGATATAGATATTTGTTATGAGTCAAGTATAAACGTGATTTATTAGCCGACAACAACGCATAGTTTACTTATAGTTATGTTTAAAACGAATAAAAATATGTCAAAATTAGGATAATTAGTAACATCAGTTAATTGGCTATTATTGTAAATGCCAACCCTGCCATGAATAGAAAGAGTTTGAATCACTAGGTCTAGATGAAGTGAATGTTCTATTTCATTTTCTTTTAGTCAACAAAGTTAATTTCACTAGATTTATTTTAATTCCATTTAGTGGACGGTTTGATTCCTTCCAATTTCCATCACCTTTATCTTTCCTTCAACTTTTCTTTTGGATTTTCTTGCATCCTTCTCCATTAAAAATTAACAAACCAAACATAATGGATATTATTTATTAATCATGTCCACACAAACATGAAAAGTTTCTTTTTACGTTAAATTATCATGTTATTCTCTGAGCTATTCAAAATTTTATTGTTCGTTAACATTAACTACATCTTACCGAATAATATGATGTGAATAATCGATATCCATTTTAAAAACATGTTATCACTAACTTGCGGGGAATAAAAGACAAAATCAGTTTAGATATGTGACATTGGTATTGGAAACCCCATTTAAATCAACTTGCATATTAAGTAAAGGCAAACAAACATGATTGATGATTAGTCTTTATTCCACCACTATCTTACTAGCTTTATAAATTCTTGGAATTAAAATTATCTTTAGTGCCATAAAAAACAAAGAAGTAAGGCATTTTTCTATAAGAAAAAAAAAGGAGGAGAAAAAAAATGTCATTTCTTATCCTAATTAGAGAGCATAAAAAATTGCAACATGAAGTCATTTTCTAATAATAAAGAGGGCCCAAATTCTCCTTTCTTATCACCCAATTGGACCCTTGCCTTCTCCTCGATCTATTTAAATTCCATTAATACCCTCCTCACATTCACTTATATTTCCTCATAATTAAAACCTTTATTTTTACTTCTTCTCCTCAAAGTTTGAGAGAGAAAGAAAGAGAAAGAAAAGAATGGTGGGTTCTTGAAGCTTCTCACATTTTTCTTCTTCTTCAGTCTTCATCGTTTCAAGAATTCAAATTATCATTTGTTGTGTGTGATGCTGTTTCCTTTTGCAGATTTATTTGTCTTTTCTCAAACTTTTGGTTTTCTTTTTGTTTCTTGAAATAAAACAGGAAGTTGAAGAAGAGGTCTCAAGATGGGAAGGTTACGCAGATTGGAGAAACAGAGCTGCCGTGAAAGGACGTCATGGCGGCATGCTTGCCGCTTCTTTCACGTTAGGTCAGTGTCAAAATTTCAATTCTACCCCTCCTTTTTTCCCTCCCTTTGAACTCTGATGGATCATGTGAACTGACAGGTTTGTCTTCCTTTATTTGTTGTAATCAGTGGTGGAGATATTAGAGAATCTAGCGTATCTGGCGAATGCAAGTAACCTTGTGTTGTACCTAAGAGAGTACATGCACTTGTCTCCATCGAAATCAGCGAACGATGTCACCAACTTCATGGGCACAGCGTTTCTCTTAGCTCTTCTTGGTGGTTTCCTCTCCGACGCTTTCTTCTCCACTTACGTCATCTTCCTCATCTCCGCCTCCATTGAGTTTCTGGTAAGACCGATTTCACTTACTGTTTTGATCAATGGTGTTAACCTAATTCTTTAACATTTGCTAACCCTTATAGTTCGAAGAATATTCACTTGAGAAAGAACAACAAAATGGCTTTAAACCCCCATCTAAACTTCAGAAATTTATCAAAATTATCCGTTAATGAATGAATTTTACTTTATGCTTTTTTCCCTGCGGCTTAAGTCTGAAGTTATTAGGGTTGACTTTTTAAAAACGAATAGCCACCAAAACAATAAATCCATTCACATTACATAAAACCCATTTTGATTGATAGATCCACATGCATATCTATCTAGTGTATATATATCACGAAAGTGAAGAAAATTATGCATATGAAAATGAATAGTTAAAGCTTTTTTGTAAGCAAAAAAAAATCCAACGAACCATGCGTGCATTGGTATGCTAATAAAAAGGACAAAGTAAGAAGCGTGACTTTGATACGGTACCGTATCAATACGCAACGCCCTACTCCCAACACAACACATGTGACATGCGTGATACCATCAATATAATCGTATGTTGGAGAGGGACCTACCGTATTTTTACAAGTAGCTATTCATTTTTAAAACAGTCACTGTCTTAGGGACAAAAAAGGGAAAAATTTAGAACTCTTTCCTGAGTTTCAGTAACTACACTAAATACTTCCTTGCCTTTGTGTATGTGTGTTATCTTGTTGTCTCACATTTGATAGGGTAGTGAAACTATAATGTCCACTTATATATAACGTCTGCCACTCGTACCCTCGTGACTTTGCAACATAGTCTTACAAAAGACAAAACAAACTTGTAGTTCGAACGTACAGTTGGGCTCTTAATGCTTGGCTTTCTTTATATGTGTGGGTAGCGTCCGGACGTTCTAAATTCTAATCGTGACGCAAACGCAACACTATTTTATCTATCACCCATTATGGCTAGGTTTTAATGGATCACGTTCAGCTGAGTTAGCTCTACACTGACATATACTCTGTAATAATATTATTGTAAAATTTACAACCGTCTACAACTTACAAATATATTTAGTGAACTTGCGATTTCGAGATAAAGTACTACGTACTATCCATATCCTAATTAAAACTACTATTGAATCGAATAGTCACCTAAAACCTATCAGTATATCATGGGATAATGTATGGCAATTCATTCATATACAACAGTCCAAAACATAAAAACAATGGCAATTCATATACAACTGTCCAAAACATAAAAACAACCCTGTTGTTACGTCAGTGTAACCGAAGTGCTTTCTTCAAGAAAATTGCAATGGCCAATGAGAAGAACACACGAAAATTAGGTTATGTCCATACTTCATTTAATAAATTCATCGTTCGTAACGCTTTCAATTATTTGTATACGTCGCTGCTCTGACTCTCATGAACCACAAGGGTTAAACTCACTCGCGTGCTCTTCACGTGTCCCGGGTCCCATAATCTTTTGTAACTCCCACAAAAAAAAACCCGTCTCTTATCATTTTTAACAAATACTATCACAATTTAGCCAATAATGTTTATAATATTAGTTTTGGACGCGTGCAGGGATTGGTCATACTCACGATCCAAGCTCGAACACCATCCCTAATGCCACCAACGTGCGATGGTCCAACATGCGAAGCGGTGAGTGGTTCTAAGGCGGCGATGCTGTTTGTGGGATTGTACCTTGTGGCTTTAGGAGTGGGAGGGATTAAAGGGTCATTACCGTCGCATGGAGCAGAGCAGTTTGATGAGAGTACACCTAAAGGTCGGAAACAAAGGTCAACGTTCTTCAACTACTTTGTGTTCTGTCTTGCTTGTGGAGCACTCGTGGCCGTGACGTTCGTGGTTTGGTTAGAAGACAACAAAGGATGGGAATGGGGATTTGGTGTTTCTACTATCGCCATATTCGTCTCGATTCTCATCTTTCTCTCTGGTTCAAAGTTTTATAGGAACAAGATCCCATGTGGAAGTCCTCTCACAACAATCTCGAAGGTATGTTTTTCACCTTCTTAGCTAAGTTTGAGTATGAGAACAAACATGTGTGTTTAAGTAGGGATGTTTAAGTAGCTTAAACCCTTCAAAAATTATAAATTCAAAACTCTATCATATTTGACTAAATACTAATCACTCCGTTTCAAAATGATATATATTTTAAACTTTTCATATATATTAAGAAAACATATTAAAGTTTGGTTGTAAATATATTGTTTTTGTGAATAACAATTTTCTATAAATTTTAACCAATATAAATTCAATAAACACCATTAATCTTTTTGAAATTTACAATTTTTCATTAAATAATACATTGAAAAAGTGAAAATGTATATTTTTGAAACAATATTTTTCTAAAATATGGACTTTTACGAAATGGAGGGAGTATTTAGTAAATATATTAGGTGTAAATAGGGTTTATCGTATATATTTTTGAGTATTTATAGGGTTTATTTTAGTTAAAGCTAATATTTAAATTTTTATTTTGAATTTTACGGCAAAGAAAAAAAATTCCCATCAAAAACACAAAATTCCGTTTGAATTTGATATCCTTCGTTAAGTTTGATACTGTGAATAAACGTGTATTCTAAGTAATGTATATGGTTTGTTTGTTTCAGGTTCTTCTTGCGGCTTCTGTTAAGAGTTGTTCTAATGGGAGTCCAAGCAATGCGGTTGTGAATTTAGCTATTAGTCCCTCTAATCATTTAAAAGAGGTTGCCGAATCAGGAGAACTTGAAAAGCCACGTCATCAAGAACCAGTGCCTCCTCCTCAGGCCCAACTCTCCAACAGTTTGAGATTCTTGAACAGAGCCGCTGAGGAGAAACCAGACCATAGGTTGCTAGAATGCACGATCCAACAAGTCGAGGACGTGAAGATCGTGCTCAAAATGCTTCCTATATTTGCTTGCACTATCATGCTCAACTGCTGCTTAGCTCAGCTCTCCACATTCTCCGTCCAACAAGCTGCTTCCATGAACACAAAGATTGGTAGCCTAAAGATTCCTCCAGCTTCATTACCGGTCTTCCCCGTCGTGTTCATCATGGTCTTAGCACCTATCTACGACCATCTCATCATCCCATTCGCTAGAAAAACAACCAAAACCGAAACGGGAGTCACTCATCTACAAAGAATCGGAGTAGGTTTAGTTCTTTCGATACTAGCGATGGCGGTTGCAGCTCTCGTCGAGATCAAACGCAAGGGAGTGGCCAAAGACGCCGGGTTGCTTGACTCGAAAGAAACCTTACCAATAACTTTCTTATGGATCGCGCTTCAGTATCTTTTCCTAGGGTCAGCTGATCTGTTCACACTAGCTGGACTTTTAGAGTACTTCTTCACAGAAGCACCAGCCTCTATGAGATCTCTAGCGACGTCGCTCTCGTGGGCTTCCTTGGCGATGGGGTATTACCTAAGCTCGGTGATCGTGTCGATAGTGAACAGCATAACAGGGAGCTCAGGGAACACGCCTTGGCTTAGAGGAGAGAGGATAAACCGTTACAAACTAGACTACTTCTACTGGCTAATGTGTGTATTAAGTGCAGCTAACTTCTTGCACTATCTCTTCTGGGCAATGCGGTACAAGTACAGATCAACGGGTTCGAGAAGCTAAATGATCCACTTTTGAGGGTTTTTGAATGGGAGGAAAAGAGCAGGAAAATATATATATTTTTTTTTACTTCACCGGCTGATATATATGTAAGAGATGAATGGGGGTGTGGGATAAAACTAGCGATGCTGTGGACCTGTGGTCAGGTAAATAGGGGAGGTGTTGAATTTTTTTTACTCGTTGGACTAAGGAATGTACAGCGAGTGATTATGATATTTAATTAACTTGGTTTAGTTTTTTACTTTTGAATTGTTTCTTGCGCTGTACGGTACTTTAACGTTTTGATATATTCATTCACAAGGGTTAGTTTTTTTTTTTGTGTGTGTGTGCAGATTTCCGTGTGTTGAGTGTTTAGAATCTTGAGATTATTAAACTTCATTCTTTGCCTTGATTTCATAAAGATATTAACAAAGTGATATTTGTCTGAAAGCCTTTTCAGAAAAAGAAACAAAGTGATATTTATGAGAAACGAATGCTATACGGCTGTCTTTTGTCTATGTGAAATTGCTGAGAAAGGTATATGGATGAAGCAACGAGGCCCAAAAATTGTTGAACACTTTACATGGGCCTAGTAAAGAATATTGAAACAAAGTCCATTCTCTTATCTTCCAATTAACTAAAATTATCTTTTTTTTGTTTGACCAAAAATTAACTAATATTAGTGAACACTGTTGAACACTTTACATGGGCCTAGTAAAAATATTTTTTTTGAACAACAGTATTTTTTTGTCATAAAAAAATTAATTTTAAAATGAAACTAATTTAATGGGTGCAAATCAATTTTAAAATGAAAAATTAATTTTAAAATGTTACTTTATTATATTAGTGGGTGCAAATCAAAACAGAGCAGAATCAGAGACACTCACTTGCGAAAAAAAGACACGGTTTCGTCTTAACCTTCCTTTGTCTCTTCCTTTTTAATTTATGCGATTCGCGTCTCTCGTCTCTAAATCACAGTTCCGTGTAATTTCATTGCTTCTGTAGATCTCCGCTCTTCCTCTCGCTAGCTAATTTTCTTTTTGTGGACCCCTTTTCGACATAATCTTGTCGAAATTAGGGTTTGCTTCTCTGTTTTTTTTGGGAATTCGATTTTTTTTTTTACGGCTAATAGGGTTTAGCGTATTTTGTTCAGTTAACTAGGATTCAATTAGACTAAAATATTATTCTGTTGAACAGTGAAATATTAAATAAAACATCTGAGTCTACCCTGGTTTTTAAAAATGATTTGATTTTCGTTAAAATAATCTTTATCTTTCGATTATAAGGTCAAGAAGACAAGTTTGAATTGTCTGTTGACTTTTGTGTGGTGTGTATAGTTACACAGAATCTTTGCCTTGTTCCTTACTTCTTGTTCTCTTCTTCAACAGATATTTATTTATACAGACTTGTTGATTTCATTTTCTAAAGCTTTCTCATGTTTCTGCTTTGATTGATTATTTACAGGGAAAAATAACAAAAAATGGGTCAAGTTCTAGGATGCGTCCAAGTCGATCAGTCCACTGTTGCTATCAAAGAGACGTTCGGGAAGTTCGACGACGTTCTCGAGCCAGGTTGTCACTGTTTGCCCTGGTGCATAGGGAGTCAAGTCGCTGGTCACCTCTCCCTGCGTGTTCAACAGCTCGATGTTCGCTGCGAGACCAAAACTAAAGTCTCTTGCTTTTTTTTTTTTACTCTCTTGTTTTGTGTCTTCTTCTTCTCTCGAGAACTTGTTTTGTTAAAAATGGTTTCTTTTTGTTTTTTGTGTGTTTAGGATAATGTGTTTGTCACCGTCGTTGCTTCCATTCAGTACCGTGCTTTAGCTGAGAGTGCTCAAGATGCTTTTTACAAGCTCAGCAACACCAGGAATCAGATTCAAGCTTATGTCTTTGACGGTTTGTTTCTTCGATATCTTATACCATTTTTTTTGTTTTAACTTATTGTTTGTGTTTCACCTTTGGTTTGTTTTTGTGGAGTAGTGATCCGAGCAAGTGTGCCTAAGCTGGATCTAGACTCAACCTTTGAGCAGAAGAACGACATTGCCAAAACCGTTGAGAGTGAGCTCGAAAAGGTAAACTCAAACCACTCCCTAACCATTCCCCTTGAGTAAAAAGACTCAAAACCTGTGTTGTGTTATAAAAGGCTATGTCGCATTACGGGTATGAGATAGTCCAGACGCTTATTGTGGATATCGAGCCTGATGTGCATGTCAAGAGAGCTATGAATGAGATCAATGCTGGTACGTTCACTTGCTTGTATATACAAGTTTTATCGACTTTTGTTTTCTGAAAAGCTTTTATAACATGACGACGACACAGCTTCAAGAATGAGAGAGGCAGCTAGTGAGAAAGCAGAGGCAGAGAAGATACTTCAGATCAAGAGAGCCGAAGGAGAAGCTGAGTCCAAGTACCTTTCGGGTCTCGGTATAGCACGTCAGAGACAAGCCATCGTGGACGGTCTGAGGAACAGCGTGCTGGCCTTCTCCGAGTCTGTTCCAGGGACGTCTTCCAAGGACGTCATGGACATGGTTCTGGTCACTCAGTACTTTGATACTTTGAAGGAGATTGGTGCGTCTTCGAAGTCGAACTCGGTGTTCATACCGCACGGTCCGGGTGCTGTTAAGGACATTGCTTCGCAGATCAGGGATGGTCTTCTTCAGGGAAACGCTGCTGCTGAGTGATTATGAGTGAGTGATGAGAGATTTTAATAAGTACAAAAGCCTTTTCTTCTGGGTGGTTTAGTTTGGTGTTGCTACTTATTTGTTTTTCTTTTAGCGGTTGGGCTTTTCTAGTATTGAAGTCCTTATGGATTTGCTTATCGTTGGTCGGTAATGTTTATCGGCTTGTGGACTGGGTCATGTTTATGGTTTTGGGCTTTGATAGTATATGACGCAATATGGATTTCAGGAGAGAGTTTGATTCTCTCTTTAAACAAAGGTTAATACTTAAGCATCATAGAACCAATTAATAACAGAGAGAGTAGCATTTGTAAAATTCCCAAAACAAAATAAAAACCAATTATTTAACTTATTATATAAAAAGGGTAGCTACTTTTTAGATCTCTACGATACCACCACCAGTGGAGATCTGTGCTTCACGATTCCGGGGACAACAATCTCAAAAACGTTCCAAACTCACCGCTTAGCCGTCAGATCATTAAACTGAGGAAAACAACTTATTTAACATTTATTTATTATTCTATTACATACTCTATAGTTAATAATTTCATAAATTTCTAATTTCATCACTGATTTATAAAAATCGATTCTACGTTTCCATTTAGTATTCATCATTAACATTCTTAAAATTTTAATATAGAAACATTAATTAGTTTTTTTAGTTAAACTACTGTACCTAGAGACTTCCACAATTATCATTCAGATTTAGTTCCAAAAAAATTGGCCGACGAGGGGAAAGGATGGGACCCGCAAGTAGAGCCGACGTGGCTTGTAAGTGAGAGTCGACGCCTTTACTCGAATCTCAAAAATAAAAAGGTATCTTCCCTTTCACCCAAAACCAAAAGTTTTTTTTTTATATTTTTAATCAAATTTCAAACTACTCATAACCTCTTCTTCTTTTTCTCTCCACTCTAGCTTAAAAAAATATCTTCTGCAGCGAAACGGCAATGTCCACCGTTCCCATTGAAACTCTTCTCCACCACTCTCCACTTCGCCACGCCTCTCTAAACGGAGCTACAGGCTTCTTCTTCTCCCCTTCCTCGTTGAATCTCCGTTGTCATTTCGCTTCCAAGAAGCTACACTCGATCGGACGAAGAAGCATCGTCGTCTCTGGAAACAGCTTAGGTGAGCGTAGAAGGTCCGTCGCGGTTCGAGCTAGCTCCTCCGATACAGCTGTTGTCGAAACAACCTCTCGATCGGATGATGACGTCATCTTCAAGCAGGATTTCCCCGTCGAGCGAATCGATAAGGTTAACGACTGTGAACAATTTGGTTTCACATTTGTTTGTTTGATTGGTTGATCGTATCTCTCTTGTGCTGTTTGTTAAGTTGATTCAATTGATTAGTGGAGGTTATTAACTTAGTCTTGTTTTTGAAATTGGGAACGATATAGGCAGAAGGAAAGATTAGTGTGAGATTAAAGCAAGCGAAGGAGAATAAATGGGAGCTGAGTGTTGGATGTAGTCTTCCTGGGAAATGGATCCTTCATTGGGGTGTTTCTTATGTTGGTGATACTGGCAGGTTCTTCCCTTTTATGTGATTTTTTTTATTAATGGGATGGGAGATATGTTTTTATTTTATTCCCTTGATCATTTGAAATCTTGGCAGTGAATGGGATCAACCTCCGGAAGATATGAGACCACCTGGCTCTGTTTCCATCAAGGTATATATATCACTTGGTGTTTTTCCTTTTTTTTTGGCTATCATTGCTTTGAAACTCTTCTTTGTTTGTTGTGTTGTTAATTAGGACTATGCCATTGAGACACCTTTGGGGAAGTTATCAGAAGGAGATTCATTTCATGAAGTTACTATTAATCTTAATCTGGAAAGCTCTGTAGCAGCTCTCAATTTTGTTTTGAAGGTTCTGGTTGTTTAATATCCTTTTGTGACGAAGATTACTGTTGGTTTGCCCTTGGTTGTGCGTTTATTTGGGGTTTTTGTTTTCCAGGATGAAGAAACTGGGGCGTGGTATCAGCACAAAGGGAGAGACTTTAAGGTTCCTCTTCTGGACGATGTTCCTGATGATGGAAACTTGATCGGATCAAAGAAAGGCTTCGGTACGTGGCTGGGGCGTTTTTTTTTATATCTTTCAGTGTAGACTACTTCTTATGCTTAGATAGTTACATTTGCTGTTCTGACTACTGGTTTTGCATTTTTGTACTTTGGCATTTTCTCATCCTTGGGTGTATAACTGTATCCTCATTCTCTTTTAACGCATTATAATTCAAGCTTAAAGAAATCCAGTGATTGAGAGTTGCTTTCTCTTGAATATCTAGGTGCTCTTGGGAAGCTCTCAAACATTGTTGTCAAACCAGATGAGCCTAGTGCAGATGTTCAAGAAAAAGGGACGAGTTCTTCTGGTTCTACAAAAGAAAGAAAAGGTCTTGAAGAGTTTTATGAGGAGATGCCAATTAGTAAGCATGTTGCCGGTGATAACTCAGTCAGTGTCACTGCAAAGAAATGCCCTGAAACATCGAAGAACATTGTATCGATAGAAACTGATTTACCGGGAGATGTTACTGTCCACTGGGGAGTTTGCAAAAATGGCAGTAAAAAATGGGAAATTCCAGCTGAACCTTACCCAGAAGAAACATCTTTGTTTAAGAACAAGGCATTACGCACTCGTTTACAGGTAAGTGTAGAAGTATTTCCCTTGACAAGATTTGAATGTTCACTTTGATACTTTGGCAATAACCACTTGTGTTGTGTCTCTCTAATTTAAGTCTGTGAGATTCAAAATTAGTTTTTCGTTAGCACCTGGCAATGCTGACGACAGTCCAAGCATTTGGCAGGTTGTACATACCTGGTTTTAGACTTAGCATTGGGGTGGTTAGCAATATGATGCCATACTCGTGTCTTTGCTGCTACTTCGAGATACTTCTGTGGGCACCTAGAGATCATTTTTCATGTTGTTAACAAATAATCTAATATCCTGTCTACCTTTCGTATGAGAATATTTTATTTTCCCATCAGTGACATTATCTAAGTTTTTATGCATATGAACTTTCTGCAGAGAAAAGACGATGGGAATGGATCGTTTGGATTATTCTCTCTGGATGGAAAGCTCGAAGGATTATGTTTTGTGCTCAAGTTAAATGAAAATACTTGGTTAAATAATAGAGGAGAAGACTTCTACGTCCCTTTCCTTACTTCAACTAGCTTGCCCGTTGAATCTGAAGCTGCTCAAGTGAGTGAGAAGACACCAAAAACAAATCAAGAAGTGTCCGAAAGTGGATTCACTGATGAAATCATCACTGAGATAAGGAACTTGGCGATTGACATTTCCTCTCACAAGAGTCAGAAGAGGAACGTAAAAGAAGTGCAAATAAACATTCTACAAGAAATTGAGAAACTTGCTGCGGAGGCATATAGCATATTCAGAAGCACAACTCCAACTTTTACCCCGGAAAGTGTACTAGAAGCAGAGGTTGAAGAGCCCGAAATTAAAATCTCCTCGGGAACTGGCACAGGATTTGAGATATTGTGCCAGGGATTCAACTGGGAATCCCATAAATCTGGGAGATGGTACCAGGAGCTTCAAGAAAAAGCCGATGAGCTAGCTTCACTTGGATTCACTGTTCTGTGGTTACCTCCACCGACGGAATCTGTGTCACCTGAAGGGTACATGCCTAAAGACCTGTACAACTTGAATTCCAGGTTAGCTCTGCAATTTTACAAAACTTTCTATCGTTTCTTAAAACTTTGTCATGAATATGAGGTTGTTCAATGTTCAAGTAGGATTAAATGACATCTGGTTGAATACTGTTTTTGTTGCCTTATATGTTAATCTGTGATGACCGTTACATGATGCAGTGGCAGTGTGTCTCAGATAAGAGAACTGTGGTTCAATGCTGTATCTGAAATAATTATTTCCCCCCCGTTGTTGCAAACTTTCAGATATGGAACTATTGATGAGCTAAAAGAAACGGTGAAGAAATTTCACAAAGTTGGGATCAAAGTGTTGGGAGATGCTGTTTTGAATCACCGCTGTGCACATTTCAAGAATTCAAATGGTGTATGGAATCTATTTGGAGGGCGTCTGAACTGGGATGATAGGGCAGTAGTTGCAGATGACCCTCATTTTCAGGTAACTTGTTGCATTTTTGAAATAAAAAGACAGGCAAATTCTTTGATAGAAAATGTGCTTTTTGTTGATAGATAGATGCTGCTGATGTTAATAATATTTTTGAGGGAAAGAAAGTGCTTATTGATCTCTATTACTCTGTGACGATACAATTCAGGGTAGAGGCAACAAGAGCAGTGGAGATAATTTCCATGCTGCTCCAAACATAGATCACTCACAGGACTTTGTTAGGAAGGATATCAAGGAATGGCTATGCTGGATGAGGTTAGTTCCCCTGTTTTCATCTTCTTGAACTTCTGTGGATTAGTTTGGGCGTCTGTATTCATTCGCTTTTTTTTTTGGATTCACCTGCAGAGAAGAAGTTGGGTATGATGGATGGAGGCTTGATTTCGTAAGAGGGTTCTGGGGAGGTTACGTCAAAGACTACATGGATGCTAGCAAACCCTACTTTGCGGTTGGTGAATACTGGGATTCCCTAAGTTACACTTATGGAGAAATGGACTACAATCAAGACGCACATCGTCAAAGGATTGTTGACTGGATCAATGCAACTAGTGGAGCTGCTGGTGCCTTTGATGTCACAACCAAAGGAATTCTTCATACGGTAATAACAACATTCAACATCTTCTGGCCTTTTGATATTATACCATTTTGTTTTGGTTTATGAGATACGATTAAGCATTGTCCGCGTGTTAGGCGCTTCAAAAATGTGAATATTGGAGACTCTCAGACCCACAAGGGAAGCCGCCTGGTGTAGTTGGATGGTGGCCATCTCGTGCTGTAACATTCATAGAGAATCATGATACTGGCTCTACTCAGGTTTTACTTTCTCACCATTGTTGTCACCCCTTCAAATAAACCAGCCGTCTTTAACGAAAGTTTCTTCCTCCTTTCTAAAAGGGTCACTGGAGATTCCCAGGAGGGAAGGAGATGCAAGGATATGCTTACATCTTGACTCATCCAGGAACACCAGCTGTTTTCTTCGACCACATCTACTCAGACTACCGTTCCGAGATTTCTTCTCTTCTGTCTCTCAGGAACAGACAGAAACTTCACTGTCGGAGTGAGGTAAATAAAACTCGCAATCTTGTAAACTTAGTTTTACTAATTCGTCAGGTCTTAAACTAGACTTTACTTTGTTCAATACATTATAAAGGTGAACATAGTAAAGAGTGAGAGAGATGTGTATGCGGCTATAATAGATGAGAAAGTTGCAATGAAGATCGGACCAGGGCATTACGAACCACCAAGCGGATCTCAAAACTGGTCTGTAGCCGTTGAAGGCAGAGACTATAAGGTGTGGGAAACATCTTAAGAAGGATGTATTATTCTAATGTGTGTAGTAAATAAAAATGCTCCCTGGAGAAAATGTGTTATATATGTATCTGTTTCAGAGAAGAACCAGAAATAAAGATTTACCCCGATTTTTATGAAACTTTAGAACATCTATTTTATTAAAAGAGAAGGAGTCTAAAGAAATCTACCTATACAAGTCATTTTGGACTCTTTCCTTTTAAATATTTTTGGTACAACCCACCCTATTATAACAGAAAACGTAACATAATATTAACACCCCCCATATAAATCCGATTATAAACCCCCAACCTTAACTCACGACCAGCCTAACCAAAATAATTTAATAAAATAAACCACAACCTAATTCTAAACCACAACCCTAATATCAACTCAACATAACATCTTATATAAACAGATGGGCATACTTCGTTGTATGCTAAACTGGTTCCTATCCTAATTCTAAACCACAACCCTAAAATCTGTTATCTTTGACAGAAAAAAACAAAACCAAAAAAATGCTAAACTGGTTCCTATCCTGCTTCATGAAACCATTCCAATGCACATCGCAAACTCATGACAAGGTAAATTCAGAGTACAACAAAAGATGCATGACTTTTACTTATTTTTATAATTGTCCAAATATGTTTCAGGGATCACCAAAAAAGAAAGACTTTTCAAAGACCAAAGAACATTTTGGCAGTCTCCTTGATGATCAATATAGATCCAAGTTTGTGGTTTGGATGGAAAATAACAAGTTGCAACTTGAAGTAGATGATATTGGGATTCCAGATTGCTGCGACCTAAGTGATTTCGTTTGGAATCCAATATCCCATACATGGGTGAAAAACGATTATATTTGAAGAATTTGGTTAATGTACTTTTCATTTGTTTTCTTATTTATTGTTTTCAATTATTTTTTTTATCAGACATTAATAAAATCGTTTGTTTCATAACCATTAATCAAGATCCCAAAATATATCAACTTGGTTTATCTATAAAAACGAATCAATTTTATATATTTTAGGCGTGCGTGAAAGTAATATCAATTTGTATAGTTTTAATTAGACACACCTTAATTAATTTTATATAAGATTAAAAATAGATTATTAATCTTGAACTAACAAAAAAATACCCACAAAAATAAATTACTTCCTCTCCAAGATTTTCTGTTAATCAAGATTACCTTAAACTAACTAAATGATCTTGCATATATTTTCTACCAATATTTCGGTAAACAACATTGATTACAAAATAACAAATCTTAACCAACATTGATCGTTGCTATTTTAATAAGATTCAAAAAATATACCTCCCTTTAGTATCAAGCAAAATAATTACTAAACTACTTTGCATTCAGTTAGAAAACAATAACTTCGGTAACTATATTGATTACAAGATATTTAGTAATATTTTAATAATCAGAATATATAGATGGACAGAACAAATATTGATTCAGGTTACAACTACCGACGGATGTTAATGATTTTTTATAAAACAGTAATTTATTATATGATATCTGTTAAGACAGGAAGATTGTGATACAACAAAAAACGTTGTCTTAACAGAATACTTATATTTTTCTCGAATTGTATTTCAATAATTTTTGAACAGATCAAAAACCATTTAACGCTGGAATATATGTTGATAGAAGTCATCAGAAATCACATGCAGGCAAAACCTGAAGTTTTTGTTAAAGTCAGATTTCTCTATTTACAAAATCAAGATGGAAAAGTAGTATTCTGTATCTATTGTATGAATAAGATGTAAGAAAACGAAGATTTACCGGGTTAGATCAGAGGAAAATCACTCGGCGGCTACTTCATTTTCGTTGGATCTCATGGCCACATGAATCGGCATCAGATGATTTTTTTTTTCGATCTGTCCAGAGAGAAAAGAAAGAGAATCTTTTCTATTTTGTCGGTTGAGTTATTGGAATGGGCTTGGCCAATTAGTAATGATAATTCTTTTGTTTTTAAAGCCCAATAGAGTTTGACAAAACATAAGAACAAGGCCAGTCAATAATTAAAAACATTTTTTATATGCAATTTCTATAAATTATTATTTATGTAAATTGTTATTTTAAAACTTATATATCTATAATTATAAAACATATTTTTCCAACTGAAATTTAAGTTTATGATATTAGTTTAGATATTTTCAGATTCTTTTAACTTTTGTTTTATGATAATAATATAGATACAAAATAAATGTTTGGTTTTATAATTAATATGCATAGAAGTAAGTATCAAAAAATATCTATAATTACATTATGAAACACAAATAATTCATTATGTTATTTGTATACTATAAAACACATTAATTCATCTTCAAAACTACTTTTAATTTAATTGGAAAATATAATTATTTTAGTATAACTAAACCATGCTATATACGCCTCGCTTGATCAATGGATCACAAGAATTATCTGACGGATATGAAAATATAAATACAACATTGTTTCAATCTCATACGTAATAATAGTATTGATCTTTAAAATTAATTATAACTAACAAATTCTCATAAATTCTTTCTAAATTATGTCTACTATACAACAAAAAAATACCCGCGCTTCTTAAGCGCGGGTCAAAATCTAGTATTCATATTGTTGTATCAACACCCTTGTTCGAAACTACGCTAGGCGCTAGTCGGGCGGCGAGTCTGGGCCTAGCGAGTTACCAAAAAATCGGGGAGTACTCGGAAATTACGCAGGGCCTAGTTTTAAATATAATTTAATATATTTATAATATGTTTAGTTAATTTTAAACATGATGACACAAGTTCTTATATATAATTATAACTTTTTAAGATAATTTTTTGAAACGATCTCCTTTAAATTTATCGAACATTTAGATTTGAGCGTGTTTGATACGAGAAAATCCCTAATGTAGTATATATGTGTTTGTTTTGGGTTAGATAACTAATTGCAACTATTTAGTAATCAATAATTATACAAATCTAGTAAAAATAATCAATCGTATTTCAGCTTTAAAAAAAAAAAAAAAAAAAAAAAAAAAACTTAGGCGGTCAACGCGGGATTAGGCGGAAATTAGGCGGTCAACGCGGGAATTAGGCGGTCAAACGCGGGTCAACGCCTGGATTCACCGATTTGGCCCAACTCGCCGCGGCCACTCACCGAATAGCGCCCAGGCGGCCGCCTAGGCGGCTAGGCGGCCGCGTTTTTGAACAGGGATCAACACTGTGGCTGTTTGTAAAGTGTATCTGTTAAGGTGATAAAGCTGAAGGAAGCAGTTAAAAATGTAGTTCGTCTCTGTATATTCTTAGAGATATCCTAAAATATTAATTCTAAATATACTAATGCTTGAAAAAAGTTAAAATTTCTATTATTTAGTAATTAGGTATCTAGCATTGCTTAAATAAGTTTAGTAATTAGGTGTAGGGGGATGGATTCACACCTTCCTACAGGGCTCACCAAGTGTCGAGAGTCGGCCCATTACCGCATCAGGTTCTAGGACCAAGCGAGTAACTGCACCAAAAGCGTCTTGAGTCGCAAGGATTAGACAGATAGAAGGTACTCATTTGCCTTCTCGGCCCAACAGCATGACAGGCTCACTTAATGAACTAAGAAGCCCACGAGGGATGCTGAAAGTAGGACGAATCACGAAGAGATCCTATAAAATGGGAGGAAGGGAAACGAAGAAGGGTATCCACACTTTTACACATTTACTAGGCGGCTAGATCTAGGGTTTTGACTACTCTCTATCTGATATCTTGTACCGTTTCCCGGCTAGCTCTCCGAGCACCGGCTAGTTCCTCTCTTTACTCTCTCTCTGTAACCCAGTTCTGATACCTTCATCTATAAAAACGTCTTTGTTAGACCCATTGACGAGTTCTTCGTCTCTTTTACTAGTTTTGACCGAACTCGGTTCTAACAGTTGGCGTCCACCGTAGGGCTAGCAAACTAACGTTAGCAAAGATGAGTCAGAACCCCGAAGGTTCCACTTCCGGCGACGAACACGACGCGCCGGGTCCGACCCCAGTCACGGCTATCCCGATAGCCCCTGCCTTTGTCGATACCATCATGGAGCGCTTTGCCCGACAGAACGCCGCCCAAAAAGCAACCACCGAGCAAATCGCCGCAATCGCCGCGCTACTCGCTCCTCTCGCCGACGCTCCAGACGCAGCCACTGATACCATTCGCAGACAACTGTTCGCAAGCGACATAGCTGCTAACCCGACGAACCAAGGCGCTCCTCCCAGCACTCTCAACCCAGACGCCGCGCCTTTCACTCCTACAAACCCAGATCTACAGATGGTTCGCGAAGTCGCAGCACTCAAACAGTCGCTCCTAGACATCAACTCCAAGATACACTGCGCCACCACCTCCACCCCGCAGATAGAGCGCGTTCTGGCGAACACCCTCCGAACACCCTTCTCCTCTGCGATAACCGGCGTTAGACTACGACACATCGAGAAGCTCCGACTGCCGACGTACGAAGGCTTAACCGACCCAACGACTTACATCACGTCTTTCAACATCGCAGTACGCCGTGCAAATCTCTCCGACGAAGAACGCGACGCTGGCTACTGTCAACTTTTCGTTGAAAGCTTGAAAGGACCAGCTCTTACATGGTTCACGGGCCTTGCTGAGAACTCTATTAAAGACTTTCACGACCTGTCGTCCGCCTTCCTCAAGAACTACACCATGTTCACTCAGAAAGACGCGACAGTATCCGATCTTTTCAACCTTGCCCAAGGAAAAGACCAAAGCTTGCGCAGCTTCATGGAGAAGTTCAAGGCCATAGTCTCGAAGGTCGTCTTACCCGACAGCGTCGCGGTCGCTGCGCTTAAGAACACGTTGTATGTCCATTCGGTTTTCCGTGACGACCTCTACAGGAACCCTACGACGTCTCTTTCCGACGCCATAGCCCGTTCCCACAACTTTATCCGCATGGAAGAGGATACGAAGGCCCTCATTGGCAAGTTGAACGCATCTAAAGCCGAGACAGCCGACAAAACCAGCGTAAAGAACGCGGATAGTCGACATGAGCCACGCCAGCACTCGTCGGGGGACAAGGCAGCCCAAAAGAAGAACTTCGTGTATGCCGTCGACGAAGAAAGCTCCCCAGCGTCAACGACTGTCGTCCGCGAGAAAGGGTGGAACGTTTACAACCGCGAAACCGAAGGAAAACCGCCGGATTTCTCCGCAGCAGTGAGTTCTCGGCCCCCGGGAGCTGAGAAATGGTGCGACTATCACAACGCTAAGTCGCATGATACCAGGGAGTGTAAGACGCTCTTTGAGCAATTTCTCTCCTCCGTCGCGAACGGAAAACTCAAAATCGAGCCTCCAAAACCTAGAGCCCGAGGACCCGCGAGCTGGAGCAAGAACAAAGACAGGAAAACCAGCAAGTCGCAAGGCAAAGTTCCTCAGCAAGAGAGACGAGCAACGCCGAAGAAGCAACCCCAGCATCACCGGAAAAGGGTAACTCGTCTAGCGACGAAGAATCACCGAGAAACCGACAACGCGTCTAGACTGTTTTCACAAGGGCCGCCAAGGATACTGACGATCATGAACTCCCGACAGCGAGAAGACGCATCAACGTCGTCCTAACGCAACTAGGACCTTCAGTCGACGAACCTGAACAAGTTTCTCCCCCAGACCTGCGTACTCAGCTAAGCCGCCCATCACCGAGCGACATACGGAACATTCTCAAGCGAAAGGAGAAAGCAGCAGCAGACACAGTTAGTCTTGCCCCCGATCTCCGCGAGAAGATCAACTCCTCCAAGACTCGCCGATTGAACAACCCGAATCCCATGAAGCCCCACCCCGTAGATCTGCGAGAAAAGCTCAATTCTAGGAAACATGATACACTCACAAATCCATTGAGAGAAGAAGCTTTACTCATCAATGGACTGGGGGACTTACTGTAGAGGGATGGATTCACACCTTTCTACAGGGCCCACCAAGTGTCGAGAGTCGGCCCATCACCGCATCAGGTTCTAGGACCAAGCGAGTAACTGCACCAAAAGCGTCCTGAGTCGCAACGATTAGACAAATAGAAGGTACTCATTTTCCTTCTCGGCCCAACAGCATGACGGGCTCACTTAATGAACTAAGAAGCCCACGAGGGATGCTGAAAGTAGGGCGAATCACGAAGAGATCCTATAAAATGGGAGGAAGGGAAACGAAGAAGGGTATCCACACTTTTACACACTTACTAGGCGGCTAGATCTAGGGTTTTGACTACTCTCTATCCGCTATCTTGTACCGTTTTCCGGCTAGCTCTCCGAGCACCGGTTAGTTCTTCTCTTTACTCTCTCTATGTAACCCAGTTCTGATACCTTCATCTATAAAAACGTCTTTGTTAGACCCATTGACGAGTTCTTCGTCTCTTTTACTAGTTTTGACCGAACTCGGTTCTAACATTAGGTACATATGAAACATTCACTATCCTTTCCTATTTTTCTTTATAAATCTGTACTTAACTTAAAATTTCTATTATTTTTATAATTAATGATTTCGGTGGAAGTTTGTACTAAGTACTAAAAACATAAAATGTGATAGTCTTGAGAATTGTACAGTTTAAGTTTGTTTGTTTGCCAAAAAAAAGTTTGTTTGTTTGTTTTTGGGTAAATCAATTTAACCTGAAGTTACATTGTTCTTATAAAAGTGTGAATACGTGGAAGAACTGTGGATTCGAAAGAAAGGTGGCTACATATATTATGATATTTGTCTGGATTGTTCTAGTGGTAGATTACTGGTCAGTTTCCGTTCCCACCAAACTTAGCCGGCCGGATCCGAGTTTGAATACTGACTTATAAAATAATATCATACGTTTGTGTGTTTTTATACGAAGTTGAAACACCTATTTAAATCTAAATCGAAAAATTAAAATTTGATCGGACCCTTTATATAAAAACATCGCAGGATTTATGAGCTTATAACTTTAAAATTTGGTTATTACTCGAACCAAAACGAAATCCAAAATATGATTTAAAGATATTTGAAATTAGTTGAATACATCTATCTATCTTATTAAATTAAAAGTATTTTTTAATTTTGTTTGGCAATATAAATTGCAGAATTTAAAAATTAAAATGTTGTTTGAACATAAATATAACATTTATCTTGGGTTGGGCTTATGTTTTTTTTTTAAAATTATTACTATAGAATTATACCAAATTATTTAATTTGATATTATATTCCATTTTGATAACTATATTATTTATGGAGTCATTGTAATTATTGGTTGTTTATTATAATTATTGGTATTTATAGTTTTTATATAATACAAAGGTAAAAATATATTTCTCTAAAACAAGATTTGTTGTCTATTAATAAGATATATATGTCATTATTAATTTAAAATTATATGGTTACAATATCAAATAAACAATGCGAAAAATTATATACTAACATTAGTATTTTTTTTCATGTTACAAGTACATTAAATACAATAACAATCGTAATATCAAAGAACGTGGAGCATAATTTATAAAATCTAATAATTTCCAATTTAGATTGATAATATTTTTTACAAATTAAAGTAAACACCCGCCCAGTCGGACGGGTCAAAATCTAGTTAATGTTTTATATGTGTTAAGATTATTTAGATATTTTATAGTATTTGGAACATTTGTAATTTATTTATGTATTATTTTGAATACTTTTAGTTAGTGTATATAATTTAACTAACTTTTAATTGAATTTGTGAATAATTTATTTGTTTTGAAATTTTTTGTCAATTTTCTAAGTTTAAAAAGTATTTTTGGACGATTTTAGACATTTGTTACAATCCGATCCTAACTAAATTTGAAAAAAAGCAAACTGAATTTTGACCTGAGAATTAGTAAAATCCAAAAATTATAATTATAATATTAAAAATACGAAAATCCAAATCAATCAAATTGAAACTTTCAGAATGTCCATGCCTATTTTAATTTATAAAAAAAAATTGACATGAAATAATTTAAATTGACTTCACCGTTTTAATAAATGATTATGCGATAGATTCCGACGCACGACGTGGTAGATCATTGACTGTATCACCGTAATGTCATAGACTCATAGTTGTATAATATAAAAGTTATTAATTATACATTTCTTTCTAGCTAAGATATAATAATACCACTGTATTGTTATGAGTCTTATGACTAGTCTAGTTATGACATGTACTTGGTAGACTAGTTACCGGATCCTGCTCTCATTTTTCTCCTTATCATAACATAAATTATTGAATTGGCATATAAAAGCATTCATTGTTTGCCACTGTAGGTTAGCTTTCTCAAATCTTTTTCAAATAACACAAATTTGCAGTACAGACATTATCTTTGTTCAACTTGTAACATGTTATATAGCATATTCAAAAATTTGCATTCCCAATCTACAAAAAGTAAACAATTTTGTAGAGAAACGGTATATATATCTAAGACATAGGATTTATATATATATATATATATATATATATATATATATATATATATATATAATATATATATATATATATATAGTAACAAAACTATCAGTAATCAATTATTCCTGATAGTTTTTAATTTTGACTAAGTGATAGTCTTGTTACTATATATAAATCCTATGTCTCAGATACTTCCTCTCCAAAATGATTAGTGATACTTTTGGTACTATATATTTGCATTCACAATCTACAAAAAATAATACAGATTAAAATTACGTTAGTAACGTAGTAATTGACTAATCTCATGTTCTTCTTGATATTCTGTTTATTAATTCATGAAGAACATAAGATTAGTTTTTTTTTTTTTGTCAAACTAACATAAGATTAGTTAACTACGTTATTTTGTATACAGTTTCAGTTAGTGGTTATATAAACTCAAGAATTCAGAATTACAGATTCGCCATCATGGGTTTGCGTAACAAATATTATCATTGGTCGCCTTAACGGACTTAAACAACTGCAAATCGATCATGTGTCTTCTATTCATTGGAAATTGAATCCCTGCCCGGACAGTGCTGTCAGCACTGAACATGCGTGAAACAGCTGTGTACAGTGCACCTTGCGGTGTTTCATATGGACCGGTTAGAGCAGGATCATTTTTATGTTTTGACTATATCATTAGACCTTATACCAAAAAGAGAAGTTTTATACTTCATTGCATATATAACTAAGTTATAAAAGAAATAATAGAATTAAAAAAAACATTAAGAAAAATGAAATGACTATTTTTTCTTATTAAATATAATAAAGTTAATTTTGATTCTAGATGATTTAATATTGGATGTATATAACTTGAATATCTGAATTTTTGGAACACATATATTCTAGATCTCCGATAATCATTCCATCTCAAGAGAGAAATGAATGAATTCCGCTAACGTCCTAATTAAGAAGTGGTCCCAAAACTTTTAGGTTTAGGAAAAAGAATTAGGTTTAGATACAAATAATGTTACTTCAATATAAACACACAAATTTCTTTCGTTTAGAAGATCAGGGAATCCATGCTTAATTCGACGAGATGGTATAGAGGACTAGTATAATCCGGTATATCCGTACGTACATGCCAAAAAGTAAAGACTCGTCCTAGTTACCAATAAATTATACATAATGTCTACAGCGTTGCTATAATCAATGATGCAGAAGTATAGAAAAATATAATGAAATATTAGAAAGTGTTTTACCAAAAATATTATAAAGTATTATATCATACATGATTCATGATTCGGATTGCAATACAATTTGAATTATTACTATTATTTATTATGACAATAGACTTATTTTATTATATAATGCTGAGTCGTCGGTTCAGGATTATTCAAGAATCGAGACGAAGTTGAGAATGATTCCAATCAGAGCTGGTATTAACATGGTGATGATCACCAATAGAAAACAATATTTTTAGTTTGTATTTCCTCTTACTAAAATGCAGAGTCAATGTAGGCTCCTGACTCTTTATAAGAAGCTACAACTCTACATATAATTGAAGAGTATAAAACTCTCTTTTTTTTCTTGCAACAAAGAACAGCCGAAAGAGCAGATCCAACTGTTCTCAAGATCTGAATCATAAGTATAGTATGATCAAAGAGAAGATCAGTTCATGTGTTCATCCTTCCGATGGTGTTATGGCAGAATCTGATAAGGTAAAAGGAACAAACTATATCTTGATTTAAGAGTTTAAACCATTGTTTTCTCTAATCGGTTCGGGTATGGCTGTTTTAAATCTTCTTTTGGCGTTTTATCGTTGAAAATTTCGAATTTTAGATATACGCGTTCATATACTGTATATAAATATATGTAATTGATACGTTTGTTGATTGTTTGAAGTTAATACACACTTACTTTACGTTATAAAAGTCAACCTGCTTGTTCTATAAAAAGTTGAGGATATCTAGATTTATTCAGGTAAATGAATTCAAATATTCAAAAATATTCGGATTTGATAGATGTAGTAACGTAACAGGCATATAATATAGGTCAATAATGTCGATACAATATATATTTTTTTTAGTATTCTATCTCTGTTTTGTGTGTTGAGTTACGAAGAAATAATTTTCGAAATGCTTAGAATTATACATGGATAAAAAAATAAATCATGTATGTAGTAAACACAAGTAGTATGAAGGTGAAGCCATTAATGTAACTAAGCAATTTGTGCTCTGGATATTTACAGGAAGTGGAGCTTGATGCAACAAAAGCCAAGTTGGAGAAAGTTAGAGAAGAAAATGAGAAGTTAAAGCTCTTACTCTCTACGGTTCTTACTGATTATAAATCTCTTCAAATGCATGTCTCCAGAGTTTTCCGACCACAACATGAAGCTTCGATGGAGCTAGATATTAATAGCCACGACGATTTTGGTGTAGATATATCTCTTAGGCTTGGAAGACCAGACCTGAATGTCTCCAAAAGTGTAGATGAAATAGATAAGATTAGTCTGGACAATATTTCTGATGAGATCAGTGAGAGGTCAGATAAGAAAAGATCTGCACTCGGTTTAGGATTTGGGATTCGAAGCTGTGAAGATCTCTATACTGATCAAACCATGAAGTTCGATTGTCTTTGTAAGGATGTTAAAATCAAAAACGTGGATAATAAATGCATATCTTCGAGGAAAGATGTCAAAGCGGCTAGAAACGAAGATCATCAAGAGGTTTTGGAAGGACAAGAGCAAACGGGTTTAAAGAAAACTAGGGTTTGTGTGAAAGCCCCATGTGAAGACCCATCAGTACGTACAAAGTTATATAACAATACGTTACATAGATTTTCTCTATATCTTAGATGTGACATGTAACATATTGATATTGATGTTACATAGATAAACGATGGTTGCCAATGGAGGAAGTACGGTCAGAAGACTGCAAAAGCGAATCCTCTTCCACGAGCCTATTACCGCTGCTCCATGTCCTCAAATTGTCCCGTCAGAAAACAGGTACAAAACATTTTTACATATTTTACAATCCGAAATTCGAACTCATATATAGCTATGCACTATGGTAATAATGGCAACAAAACTTGGCTCCATCTAACAAAAGTTATGGTAACTAAATATTTTTGTATGAATAGTAATCAATGGTAAATGTAATTTATGTAGACCATTTCATGGTGGTCCAGTGGTTGAAGAAAGACTAGAGGGTCCTCCCACTGCGATCTTAATCATTGGCTCTTCTATAGATCCCAAATATTAACAAAGAACTTTTTAGTCCAGAAGAAAAAGTGTGACAAGTGTAAGAATGTATATATATGTAGGTGCAAAGATGCGGAGAAGATGATACCTCCGCTTATATGACGACGTACGAAGGAACTCACGACCATCCGCTTCCCATGGAAGCAACCAACATGGCTGCCGGAACTTCAGCTGCTGCCTCCTTATTACAATCAGGCTCATCCTCCTCCGCCAGCCTAAGCTGTTTCTTCCCTTTTCACAACGTCTCTTTCTCCACCACTAACTCTCACCCCACGGTAACACTTGACCTCACACGACCAAACTATGATCCAGATCAACTACCAAACTACCCTCTATCTTCCTCCTCGCTCAGCTTCTCTTCATCTGATCGTCCATCTCCCTCAAACAGTCAGACCTTAAGCTTCAGTGGCTTGAGATCACAAGCTCCCTTGATTAAATATTCACAAATGTCCTCTTTATCACATCAAACCAAACTTTCTGGACAGCAATAACTATATACAATTTTTTTTCCCTTTGTCATCAGTGTCTTCATATTCTTTTCTAATACCCATGCTATATATTTTGATAGATATATCTCTGTGTCGGATGTTATGACAGCTTCATTAGTGTTAATATTAAATTTTCGTCAAATTCTTTATCAGTCATCACTTTTTTTGTTTTTTCGCAAACAACAATTAATTTACTTAAAAATAGTTCAGCTAACTAGATTGTTACTACAGAATTAATCGAGACGGATCCTTATTGATGAAAGACAACGAGCACTACACGCTAACTTTTCCGTCTTTGAATACATTGCACATGGATGGAACAGGTTGAATGAGGAAAATTGGCGTTGACAAGTTTAAAACCTACACTAGGATAAAAGTTCCAAAATCTATCATCGTCCATGACTCCATTATGGGCCTAGGTCCATATCACGCAATATGTAATCTCTCTCTTTAAAATAAAGCCCATCCGAGTCAAAAGGCTCCGATGGCTTCGCTCGCTGTTCACTCTTTGACATTACGACCACTTCACGAAACGACACGTGTCAATAAACGAAGGCGCGCATAACCGCCAGTAGATGTTCCATCCCCGACACGTTGCGTATCCAAACCACGAACACACACACACACACACACCACGCCCACTGTTTCTGTTCTTTTTTTTTG
Source organism: Raphanus sativus (assembly GCF_000801105.2). Classification (NCBI taxonomy): domain Eukaryota; kingdom Viridiplantae; phylum Streptophyta; class Magnoliopsida; order Brassicales; family Brassicaceae; genus Raphanus; species Raphanus sativus. The sequence continues at coordinate 2,819,094 of NC_079519.1, read as the reverse complement.
TAAGGAATTAGCGTTTTTTCACGTTTTTCGAATCTGTAATCACTGCAGTAGATTGCTGTGGAGTTATATCGATTTGGGGGTTTCGCCAAGAGAAGATAAAGATATGGCGGAAAGTGAGAGTGGTGTGGATAAGGAGGAGGAGATAAGATCGAGCTGCGAAGCGTATTTCGAGAAAGTTCAGTCGAGGAAGAATCTTCCCAAATCTCTCCAAGAAACCCTAAACTCCGCCTTCGCCGGTATCCCGTCTCCTCCTTCCCTCAAGTCCCCGGCGGCAGAGGTAACAACAAAAGTTCTAAAAAATCCAAAACTTTATGAGTCTGTCTTTTTGGCTTATATTGTCTCTTTTGGATATTACAGTGATCGAGATTCCGGCGGAAACATCTGTGTCTGAGGCAGTGAAGATTCTTTCAGACAGCAAGATTCTCTCAGCTCCCGTCATTAACAAAGACCACGAGACCTCCCTAGACTGGAAGGAGAGGTACTTGGGGATCATCGACTACTCTTCAATCATCCTATGGGTGCTGGAGAGCGCTGAGCTCGCCGCCATCGCCTTATCCGCCACGTCAGCGACCGCGGCCGGCGTCGGAGCAGGCGCCGTCGGTGCTCTAGGCGTGGCTGCGCTAGGGGTCACCGGTCCGGTCGCTGCGGCGGGTCTAGCTGCGGCTGCGGTTGGAGCTGCGGTCGCCGGCGGCGTTGCGGCGGACCGGGGAATCGGGAAAGATGCCCCGACGGCTGCTGGTACCTTGGGGAAAGACTTCTATCAAGTCATTCTCCAAGAAGAGCCTTTCAGATCAACCACGGTTAGAGATTAGATAGATGCAATTACATGACATTGATTTTGGTTATGATATGTTTTTTTTGTTTTTTTTCAGGTTGGGACGATACTTAAGTCATTTAGATATGCTCCTTTTCTTCCTGTATCTACCGAGAGTTCGATGCTGAGTGTTTTGTTGCTGCTTTCGAAGTACCGGTTAAGAAATGTACCGGTGATTAAACCGGGAGAACCGGATATCAAGAACTACATCACTCAGTCTGCTGTAGTTCATGGTCTTGAAGGCTGCAAAGGCAGAGATTGGTTTGATCACATCTCCGCTCTTCCTATCTCTGATCTCGGCCTCCCTTTCATGTCTCCCAACGAGGTAACACATCAAAAGCTCTTGAAGCTATCGATACTTTAGGCGACATGAATGAAAGAGAGAACTTGTTTGGTTTTAGGTGATTAGCATTGATAGCGAAGAGCTTATTCTCGAAGCATTCAAGAGGATGAGAGACAACAACATTGGTGGTCTTCCCGTAGTCGAAGGGCCGAACAAGAAGGTTGTTGGGAACATAAGCATGAGAGACATCAGATACTTGCTTCTACAACCTGAAGTCTTCTCCAACTTCAGGTTTGTTCTTTCTCATTACACAAACTTCACTTTTGTGGTCGGAACTAAACTGTCTTCTTGTTTCTCTGTCAAAAAAGGCAACTTACGGTGAGGACGTTCGCGGCCAAGATTGCAACGGCGGGGGAGGAGTACGGTTTGTCGAGTCCTGCGATAACTTGTAGGCCTGATTCGACTTTGGGGAGTGTTATAAATAGTTTGGCTTCGAGGTCGGTGCATAGGGTTTATGTAGCGGATGGAGATGAGAGTGAGCTGTATGGGGTTATTACGCTGAGGGATGTGATCTCTTGTTTCGTCTCTGAACCTCCCAACTACTTTGAGAACTGTCTTGGCTTCTCGGTTAAAGAAGTGCTTAACCGATGATGATCTCTTGTATTCTCTGCTTCTTGGTTTTCTTTTGATCAAATCTTGGTTTAGATTCTCAAGTTGTTTGTTCTTTTTATGACCAAGTTGTAAGCCACTTTCAATTTTTAAAGTTTTTTTTTGTCTTTTATAAACCTTAGAAAATGGTTATAAAAGTTTGGAGTTTTGCTTTAAATTGTGAATTTATTTTGCATAAAGTTTGGAACTTTTAAGATTCGATGAAAGTGGATTAGGATGGGACATGAGTGTACCTAATTGGGTTGGTGTTAAAAGTAGCATTAAACTAAAAACAAAGAGAGAACTGGCAAGTAAAAATTTGCATACTTTGATCAAAGAGAGAGAATTGGAATTTTCTGAAATATATTCACGTTTCCTCCACTCTTGTTATTTGAGTTTTTAGGACTGAAAACAAAATAAATATTTATTTTAAGACAAATAATTAAAGTGAACACATCTTAATTAATAATAGAATAATTTTATAGAATAACCAATAGTTATAAAATTATAGAATATCAATAATAAATGTAGAATTGTTGGGATATTTCTCAGTAATATCATAATATTTTAGCTTTAAAAAAAAAGAAAATATTAATAGTATATAAGTATTAATTTTATATAAAAATGAGATAATTAGAAGAAAAAAAACTTCGGTGACAAATGAAAAAAAAAACAGAAAGAGTATAAATGAAAGAAGGAGCGTTTCTTTAATGCATAGTTAGGTTGACACCTTTGAAGGTGCCGCGGCGACCCAATCAATCCTAACTCTCTTTTATTTAAAAAGCTATAATCTTTCCGACAATCTTTGTCTCCCCTCTCTTCTGGTTAGTCTTCAATTACGAAAGTTCATCTCTTTTTCCTTTATTTTGAGAATCTCAGTTTTTGCCTGCTGACTGATTGTGATGTAAATAATTTAGGGTTCTTACAATTAGTGGGTGGGTTCTTTGTCTTAGTTAGGGTTTCTGGGTTTTGATCTAGCTATCTGTTAAGATATGAATCTAGGGTTTCTTTGTGATGTGAGATGTTTCAATTAAGACATATATATCCTACTAGATATGTTTGATTGTAAGTTCTAATGTTTTGTTATGCTTTTGAAAGAGATTTTACGATGTCAACACCAGCGAGGAAGAGGCTTATGAGGGATTTCAGGAGGTTGCAGCAAGATCCTCCTGCCGGTATCAGTGGTGCTCCTCATGACAACAACATCTTGCTCTGGAACGCTGTTATCTTCGGGTACCCAAAAAAAATAATTGATTTTTATAGTAAAAATCTCTCTCTCTTGTCTAGATTCTAATCATTTGCTTTTAATGGAAACTACAGTCCAGATGATACACCTTGGGATGGAGGTATAAAGTCTGTACCTTTAGTGAGATTAGATTCAGTTCTTGTTTTAAGTTAAGAGTAAAAATTTAATCTTTTGGTTTCAGGTACTTTTAAGTTGACTCTTCAATTCACAGAGGATTATCCAAATAAACCACCAACTGTTCGTTTTGTTTCTCGCATGTTTCACCCAAACAGTAAGTTTTTAAAAAGGTTTAAAATCTTTGTTTCTGTTACTTTGGTCTTATATCGTTTCTTCTTGTCTTGTTCAGTCTATGCAGATGGGAGTATCTGTCTCGATATCTTACAGAACCAGTGGAGTCCTATCTATGATGTCGCTGCCATTCTCACATCTATCCAGGTATCTTTTTCGATTTTCTAATTCTGTTAAATCAGACATTTGATAAAATTATTGATGTTAACAACCATTGTTTGTGTGTTTTTTTTTACAATTGTGCAGTCACTCCTCTGTGATCCCAACCCAAACTCGCCTGCGAACTCAGAAGCTGCTCGCTTATTCAGCGAGAGCAAGCGAGAGTACAACAGACGTGTTAAGGAGATTGTCGAACAGAGCTGGACCGCTGACTAATTTGTCACACCCCAGTTTGTAATATTTGAAGTGGAGGCCTGTCAAATTGGTTAAAAACAGTTTGTTTGTTACATGCCTCCAGTTCAGTATATGTAATGTAATTGACTTATGTAATGTATTACATTTTCCTGATAAGACAATCTTGCTTGCTTCTAAGTTGTGTGTGTGTGTGTGTAACTATTTTAAGAATCTTGTCCATGTTCATCAAGAGCACCACCATTGCCCTTTGCTCTTTAACACCTGCTTGTTTATGATTAATGAGCTCAAAAGATATGATGACGCATATTATGTTCTAAAATGCATAATGTATATGGGCCAATGAGAGTCAAAGCTCCAATGAAAAAAGTTTAAAACTCTGAAACGACAGGACCCATTTATGGTAGTATCAATCACATGAAGACGCTCATAAGTTAACTCACCTGAATGGCTTGAAACCGCTTTGATGAATCATATAACCTTTAGGCGCCAATATGCCACCTAGAGTCCCCCCAAACACTTCAGTGTTCATTACATTGATGTATCGGTAGATAAGTATGAACAATGAAGCGTTAAAGGGAACTCAAGAGGACATTTGACTATGTACTCACCATGTCTTTTGCTAATGCTTCTCTTAGTCCATGACATTACCCACAACCCAAAATGGATATTTATACATACTTCTCCATGGTATGTTTTGCCTTCTTTTACAATGGAACATCTTAGGGATGGACCCATAGATGATTATATTCTCCATTACGTAATAAAAACATGCGGGAAATTTGAAGATGAACCAAGTCGAGATTTGGGTTATAAGGAGCTTTAAGAATATAAGTATTTCTATCAGTTTGATGTTGTAGGACCTTTCGTGCGGCATATCTTATTCTACTTCTTTTATTTCCTTCATGTAACTGCAATATTAATGCGTGATTCTGAATATTTAACGGTGTTACGAAAACAAATGTAAAAACTAAGTCTTGTTTTGTTGATACTTGTGTAAATGCCAGTTCTCAAGTTTATCTTCTTATGTGTTGATAGTATATCCGAAAACTGGATCAAAGCACTAATGTAACTACATGAACAGTCTTTTGGCATGTGAAAGTGGAGGAGTCGAATAGAACTCCAATTTTGTTTTTAGAAAAGTAAATATAAATTAATGTTTTAAAGCTTTAATTTTTAATTACACATCTAAATTTAGGATATATAATTTTAAAAGAAATTTTGAATATATATATATAGAGAGATGGATCTACCAACTTTAAAAACTATATCATTAGTTCTTTAAATAACCGTTAATATTTTTTTTGAAAAGGCTAGACTGTACTCGTAAACAACCTATCACCGATCTTCTTGCAATATATAGTTCTAAGTTACAATACGCTATTTAACATTTTACCAAAAAAAAAGTTACAATACGTTGTGTTATGATGGATTATTAGCATAATGTTAATGTTGCCAATGAAAATATATATGTCGATAAAATTAATCTTCTGACGTGTGCTGTTGTATATGGACATTAATCTATTTAATGCATATATATATATCAAATTTATCTTTCTTATCATGCAAAAAGCTGAAAGAAAAGGGATTTATGCAGTTTTCTTGAATAATTTGATTCCCTTTCCTATACGGCTATACCTCTTAACCTGAAATCACGTCTAAGTTCACAACGGGTCTAACTTATATATAGAAACGCCAACACATCCAAGACTTTCACACCCTAATACTCTTGTAAACTTACATATATATTAATTCCACGAAATATACACACAATACATTGATTAATATAGAAATAAAAATCGTATTTGTTGGATGTTTCCTAAAGTTTGTCTGAGCACTTTACTGGAATAACATTTTCTATCAAAATTAAATGTATTCCACTGAAGTGTTTGGGGGAACTCGTGGACTCATTCGGTATTTGAGTACACTAGACTTAAGTTTAATATGAAGAAATCTATATTATTAAAAGAGAAGTACAAATAAATCCTAAGATTTACTACTTATTTACAATAGAATGCCACTGAATCATTAAATAACCTAAATTTAAACTATCAATGTCTTTTCCTAACTTAATTAAATCATTTCCTAAATCAATTTTATCTAAATTTTTGTGTTCAAAATATTTCCTAAAACGATTTAGCTAAATTTTAGGAATATTAATGTTTGAAAACGAATTTTAACAATATTTTTAAAGTATCATATAATTCTACAAATTTAACTTGTAATATTTTGATATTTCAAATATTTCAAAATATGTTTAACCATTATGGCTATCATTAATTATTTTCAACAATAAAAACTATCTATGCTAAGATTTAAATATTTTTGGATTCTTTTTAGAACAAAATGAAATGTTTATAACCAAATATTCATATTTTAATATATCTAAATCTCGCCTAAAATATATATATTTTGATTTTTTTTAAAAATATATGTTTAACCATTTCAGTTACTATTAATTAATTTCAACAATAAAATTTATCTATACTAAGATTTAAATATTTTTGAATTATTTGTAGATCAATATTTATAACTGAATATTCCTTTTACGAATAACTAAATCTCACCATATGGCATATATCTCATCAAATTATTTTAATTATTAGTACATTTGGAAATTGATTTCATGTTAAAAGACATATTATTTGTGCATATGGATCTGTCAATATTTGTTGAAGGTTAAGAATGGCGTACGGTTAATTATTTTCTACAACATGTAAAAATTTAAACTCTCAATATTTTTATGGCATAAGGATCAATATTTTTTACAACATGAAACTATTTAATTTTTGTGTTTATAAACATTTAATATATGGTAACAATTAGATAATATTTATATATATATAAACAAAAATAAATACCCGCACAGGCGTGCGGGTCAACCTTTAGTATTCTTTAATCACTCTGTGTATATATTTTCTTTATTGGTACGGTGTTGGAGGCGAATTAAGTAAGGGGGCAAATATTATATGAATATTACTGATAAGAAACTACAAACGTAGGGAGAGTAAATAACTATAAAATCAAAGTAGATCGAAAAGAGTATTCTTGTTTTGGCTGGGTTTGGGGGGGATCTGGATCATCTCCAGTGTTGTGAGTCCTGTGACCTATTTTCCTATTTTGGCTTGTTTACTAAAATGACAATAATATTGGAAAACTGGAGTAAATAAGAGAATTTTGATCATATCTTAATAATTATGGTATTTACTATTAGGAAATTATAAGCAATCATGTCTATGATTTTCTCCTTAGGGGGTGTTATTGGATTGTGAATTTCCAAAGAGTTTTGATGATTTTTTAAATTAAAGAGTTTCCTAAATTAAAAAAAACTTCTGATGATTTTTTAGATTTTTATAAAATTAGTTAACGAGTTTTGTAGATTGTAGAAATGATTTAATTGAGGATAACTATAAACTTTTGTAGATTTATTTTTAAGTATTGCAATATTTTGCTGTTTTATTTGTTGTTATCCAAAATCTTTAAGCTATCAACAAACTTCTAATATGAACTTTACGAAACTATGTTTGCACAGAAAAAAATGTTTATGTCAATTAGAGCATAGTTGGTTTTAAATTTGTTTTATTCACTGAACTTATGAGTCGACGAATCATAAAATATTTGGTCTCGTTCAATGTTTTTGTCTTTTGTTCCAAACTATATTTTTGAGTGTGAAGAGATTCTCGTCTCTGATAAAGAACTTCTCATTGTATCTTGTGATGATGATTATAAACTGGTTTCCCTCAAAAATGGTAGTTTCAATAATTTAGGTATAGTTTTACAAAAAAAAAAAAAATAGGTATATTTGTTTAAACTTTATGGTGGGGTGACCGTGAGTGATCCAGGGAAGAAGGATGTGGTGTGTTACAATTTTACGACTGCGAGGGAGTGAGGACGTATTGCAATTATAGATTTGTGTCATCTGCAATTAAATTTTGTTAATTAAAAAAGAAGACTTTGAGAATACTTGATCAACTGGCAATACTTTGATAAACAAATTTTATGAGAAAAAATTTTACAAATCAACAATCCAATAACAACATATTTAAAAATATGTTAAAATCAGTAAACTTTCATTTCTTCTGAATAACACAAGACTTTTATTAACTTTGTAAAATATTGAATCCAATAACTCTAGATTTCTATAAACTTTTAACTACTCCTTACAAATTTATAAACCAATAACACAAGACTTTAACATACATTTGAAAAGTTGTAAATGAATAACACTAAAATCATCAAAACATCTAAATCTATATAACTCTTTGTAAATTCTCAATCCAATAACACCCCCTTAATAAAAAAATTTGGGTTGTGTTTTTAAAGAAAAAATCATTGCATCGTGTTGCCCTTGTTTGGAGATGTATTAATCGGCTCTGAGTTATCCACAGTCAAGTCCATTCTTTGCGTGGCCATTATCAGGGTTAAACTAAACCTTCAGGGTTGGTATAGTAGAATAACATTAGAGATAACTGAAGTTATATATATATTTTTAAACGAGAAATTTCTTTGAGATATGAAGATTTATGTGTTCTCGATGATCAGTTGTGGAATCTTTTTGTTTTCCCTTTTAGATGACGAAAAGGTCACTGTGTTATATTGAAGTGCAAAGGGACATGTGACTCTTTGCCTTTCTTTACTTATCCGTATATCCAACAGCCACCATACATATATCCTGAAGCTTTTTTTCTTCTTCTCGTTTCGGTGGAATTTAACACATGAACCGTCAAATTGTAGATTCTTATCAAAGCGTGCAATAGTTTTATATTACGGAAGATGAACCTGGTCCATCTTTTGAACCTAATAAGATAATAAGAATAACCCTTGTGAAACAAGTTTCTGGAATATCTTCATTTGTAAATCACACACACAGAGCATTTTGACTAGCTTTCTAGATTTATCAATTATTGTCTTCTTCTACTTTTGGAGATGCCATGTACATTTGAATGGGGCACATGATGTGCCGAATGGAAGGGAAAAAAATTCATTTGTTTGAAAATGAGCTTTCATATCACATGATGTATTATAGGACAGAAGTCTTCTAAAATAATTCCAAAGAAAATAGACAAAACATTTTTACTATTTCTAAGTTAGAGACAACTTTGACAGAAAATAAACAAACGATAAATTGGATCAAAACTCCACCCGAAACTCATGCATGATCTTAAATCAACCTACGTTAGCAGACATTGTTTAATCGACGGTGAAACTATATGTTTCATACATGGTGCTCCAAGTATCTTAAGCAGTAAATACAAAGTACATAGTCTATCAGCTATAAACCCTACCATGCATGACCTCTCCCTTGATTTTGCAAATATAAATAAATCCTAGCATTTCCGTTTCCAAAACAAAACTAGCTTCGGAGATGTGTCCGTGTGAGGTGGTGGAACCGTGGAAGAGATACTTTACTGGGTTCCACTTAAATATCTTGCTCGCCAAGTATGGTAAGCTCTTTAAGACAAGAGAACAACCATCTGGCTATTGCCACTCATTTACAATTCATATTTTTAAAAAAATTATTATTTGATCGGTGTATGTCATCTTCAATGATTTCCATCATAGAAATTCCCGGTCATTTCCATGGTTATTGCGTCAGCTACCCTCGTGGTTTTCAGGCTAGATCGTTTTTCGTATTTACTCTTTTTTTGAAACACCACTTATATTAATTCAAAGCAAATTAGTTAGGTGCAGCCATAAAGGCCTCTACCCCAACCAAACATAGTTTAGCCACGTTATCCGGCCTTGTTTTTCTCTCTTGAGATCCAAAGGAAAAAGATTACATCAAAATGACAGCATAGTTTTAGAACATCAGAGATGATTCCATAAATTTCGGGGAGTGAGTCGCCTGAGTTGATGGAGGTAACGAGTTGAGATGAATCGGACTCGAGTTCATGAATGTGTCAGTTCTTTACTCGTCTGATTTAATAGACATGTAACTACTCCAATGATAAGAATTGTCTGAGTCTCTTATCTTCTTGTCTGGATAGTAATGGCCATGTTTACACCTACACTGCAAAGGTGGATAAGCCTAAAAGCTCAACATATAAAATCATCGTCATCATTCTCATCGTAACTAATTTCCTAGTATATTCCAAGGTCCATCTTTTCAAAGGGAAGGAAAAGAAATAGTAGAAGTTTAATTTGATTACATTAACTAGTGACGTCGAAAAGCTAAATGGACTCATAAATACAATCTGTTTATTTTACATGAAGATTGAATACATAGATAACTAACCTGAATTGTTGGAAAACCGCTCGATAATTCATTAAACCTTTCGGTGTCAGTATACCACCTAGAGTCCCCCCAAACACTTCAGTGTTCATTAGATTGCTTTACTAAATATCTACGTAATGAACAATGAAGCGTTTCAGGGAACTCAAGGGGACATTTGACGCTTCATATTCTCTTTTGGTAATGATTTCTTCTCCTACTCAATGGCATTAGACACAACACAAAATGCAAATATTTATATACTTCTACGTGGTATGGTCTTCCCCTTTTTGCAAAAGAATTTCTTAGGGATGGACCATAGATGATATATTCTTTCCATTATATATAAAACATGCGTTAAATTTGAAGATGAACCAAGTCGGATTTTGGGGAATAAGGAGGTTAGAGAATATAACATCTCTATCAGTATGCTACAGAAGCACATTCTTCGTAGGATCTTTCGTGTGGTAGATCTTATTCTACTCTCTTTTTATGTGTTGGTCTTGGGAATATTTCAATGGAGTTACAAAAGCCAATGTAAACATCTCAATTTTATGTTTTGCATCACAAAATATTATTTATACGAATACCAAAATAATGTTGACACTTTTTCAAATGTCATTTATCAAATTCTGAAGTTGGCATCTACCGAAATGGTTTCTCCAAAATCAGTCTCGATAAGAAAAAGGAAGAAAGACAATGGTTCCTTTCGTTTCCTTCTAACAAAAAGAATTACAACTTACTGTATTAATCATGACAAATAATTTGATTTAGGACTCTGTTTAGGAATCCTAAATATTTTGAATATTTCACTGACTTAGTAGTCAAAATTTTATACGGTTTGCAGAACAACAGAACAGATGGAAGGCGAAACTACATTAAACCAATAAGTAATGATTTCATCCAACAAGTAAACAATTTAAGTTTTCAACTAGCTGTTGCTGGGCCAACTAGAAAGCATGACCCTCCAAAAATAGGCGTATGCCACTTGGTATGGAGAGCACACGGTATTCTTTAGTAAAAGGCGAAAGAATAGTTCGCTTTGTGCTCATCACATGGCTGCGTGCTATTCAGTGAGAGAGTGAGACCTGTACTTATAATGTAACTTCCGCTGTAACTTAGTCCTAGCTATCCGATGTGGGAGTGTTTAAACGTAGGACCAAAAAGACGCAACTGGATATAAAACTCTTATTGAGCACTGATGGGCCTGAAAATACATTAGGCTTCTTCTTTTTTTGAACTCCAGGCTTTAAAGAGATTTTTTCCTTTGTCCCAAGAGAACTTCTCAATAGAAGTCCAAGTCAAATGTTTTTTTTTTTTACTTTTACAGTTTTACCTGTCAAGTTCAATCATATGTTTTCACTTTTCAGTCGATAGTGTGCATAGATATCAAGGGAGTGCAATAAGTTAAAAAATACATCTACAAATTTACAGACACATATATACAGAAGAGAACGATCATAAATAGACTGTAAAGTTGAATTTCAACATAATGTCAAATTGGTAAAAAATATCCGTCCTGATATTAATCTTCTTATGTCTTTGATAATGTATCCTAAAACTGGAGCAGTAGTACATATGGGCACAACAGAAGCAAAGCATTCATGTGTACATTTTCATGTATTGAGTGTACTGTGTACATAGACCTTTATTGGCATCTATGCGTGTATAGTTTGATCCTTCTTATCTTGCAAAAAGCTGATGAAAGGTAAAAAGATTATATGAACTTTTCTTGATATATTTGATTCCCTCACCTAAATCCCTTAACCTGAATTCACGTCTAAGTTCACAATGCCTCCAAGTCTCCAACTCTATATATATAAACGTCAATCCCTCCAAACTTTTCAAACCATAATACTCTTGTAAACCAAACTTACCTGCCACCAAATTATATAGAGAAAAAAAAACAAACATCATTTTGGTCAGATGTTTCCTAGAGTTCCTCTTGAGCACTTCATTGGAGATACCATTTATCTTCTTTCAAAATGTATTCCACTGAAGTGTTTGGGGGAACTCCTGGACTCATTTGGTATTTTCAGTTCAATAGACTGGTTTGGTTGGAAATATACTATTTGTTCGATCTTTATATTTTTTTGTCTGTTTGTACGGCATTGGTTGAGCACAGTAAATCTTCTTATCCTTGTGGAGCACTGTTTACGCTTTTCTTTAATTAGTCCTTTTTTGAAAACAACACTTTTATTAGGCCTTATAGGTCATTTTCTAGTACCAATTGAGCAGTTAGGACTCTAGGCTTACTATCCATAGAACATTAAACAAGTCTTATTTTTAAATTCTGGAGAGCAATTTCCATAAGACTACATCTAGTCGGAAGTGCCGTCACACTTAATCTCTAGAACACCGTTTTGCTTTGATGATATGAATACTAATGATAAGAAGCTTTAGATACAGCTTTTACTAGCTATACAAACTGGTTTGACCCCAAAAACTTACCTATTAAAAAGTTTACAATTCATGTTGATCGAAAAAGAGATTACAAATCATTAATTAATGCGCTTACGAATCTATCTATCTATACTATTAAAGTAGAATCCTTACTAGGATTCTGCCCTTAGTTTTTAGAACTATTTACATGCTATGCCATTTCCTTATTTAAAATTTTTAAAAATTAATTTCGACCAAAAATTAAACACACGTATTGTACCATTTAGAAATTTAGATATTTACCATATATACTATATTCTCTCATGTATTTAAGGAATATTCCAAAAGCAGAAAAAGTCAAACACTCTAATTATATCTCCTATTCGATCAGAATACAAATTATTCGTTGCTTAATATTTTCTTTTTGGTGAAATCGTTGATTAATATATTTTACTAGAAGTACTCAGTGATCATAGGAAAGACAAAATATTTAGCTTAACATAGCTTATTAAATATATAATTAGATGAAAAAATATTTAAGGGATCGACATCCTAATTCATGTTTTTTCCTACAATAATTAATAATATTATTTAAATCATTGATCATCTTTTTTAAAAAAGTGATTATATTCCAATGAGTATATAAATTGTACACATAGTAATCATCAAATACAAACCTATTTAAATCGACCAAAAAATCATGTTAAGAATAAGTCATACATCATTGATGATTATTCTTTAGTGAGTCATAAATGAGATGAATCTAATTTTATAAATATTATATTTCAGATTAAAAATCATAATATTGTAACAATATATCGTTCTAAAACATTTGTTCACAAAAAGAAAGAAAAAAATTGAACTTCTTTTTCAAACCTTTTTTTAAAAAAGTATTGTTATAAGCATCAAAAATAGTAACAAAATATTGAATTTAAACTAAATGATGACAATTTAAACTAAACGATGATAAATCTAGGTAGATGGTAACATGCGCATATTAATATATAAAATACTTACAAAAAAAAACTATTGTTACCATCAATTGAAAAGTGGTAAACAAACATAGGTCAGCTCATTTAATTGAATAATCTAAATTGAATTACAATAATTAAAAATTAATTATCCAAGCTCAAACATAGTTAAAATAATTTATTATACAATTAAAAAGCCAAATATTCAATGGTCTCAAATTCTACACATGTTATCAGACGACATTCGAGACAAAGCATTTCTATTTCTGTCTCGCTATATTTTTCAAGTTGCAGTCTATGCTATTTTGGCATGAGAGAAATACCATATGCTTGGGAGACCACCCAATGCTTTGGTCAGGTATGTGCAGTTTGTTGGATAAACAAATCAGAAACAAGATCTCTGCTATAAGATGTACTAAGGGAAACCGACATGAAAAATACATGGAAGTGTGGCTTGGAAGTCGGTGATACAGCAACATATTAATCTTTCAACCTCTGTTTCACTGGTCTCAAATGTAATCTAAAATTATTTATTTAGCATACACATGTATATATTGTAAAAACATTTTTTCGATGAATAAATTTATCATTTATTCAAATAAACAACCAAAATAATAGTTAATATATAAGTATACGGAAATATAAAGTATAAACTTATATTAATATAGATAGGTTATTTATAAAAAAAATTAGAATTCAAATTGAAAAATCCCGCGCTTTGAAAGCGCGGATCAAAATCTAGTGTCCTCTTATAAAACAGAAAACTCATTTGATACTTTGCATTCCCACCGTTAAGCATATATCTGATATGCATTGTAAACTCATGTATTTCAAAAATTTATATCAGTCATACAAATCTTAATATCAAGCAGAAAACCCTACGTTTTCATATACATTTCCATATATATACGTCTATACGTTTCAAACCAGAAAACCTATGATCTTGAGAGAAGCTGAAAAAACTGTTCAAAACACTTTGCAAAAATATAATATAAATATATATATAATACAGACTTAAAAGGGTTGCTCTCCTTCTTTCTCACCTTGAACGTAGAGATCTCCCGCGATCCTCCAACACAGATGAAGGATACATGTATGCGTTTGGAGTAGAATCCGTCTTTGTCGAAGTCTCAAGCTGTTGTAAAGTAGACAAGACATCAGACATCTCCGGTCTCAGCTTAGCTTCTGTGTTTAGACAACGCAATGCAATGTTGGCTGCTGCACAAGCCCCTTTGTGAGGGTAACGCCCACCAAGCTTTGTGTCCATTATCCTAAACACTTTTCTCCTGTCCACCAGATAAGGTATTGCCCAATCCACCAGATTTTGTTCCACTCCTACTTTCGATTTGTCTACCGTGGGACGTCCCGAGAGTAGTTCGAGCAGAACCACTCCAAAGCTATAGACATCGCTCTTGGCAGTTAACCTGCCCGTTGCTATGTATTCAGGAGCTGCATAGCCTTGAGTGCCCATCACTTGAGTTGTCACATGGGTTCTATCTCCTGTTGGTCCTGCTTTTGCTAATCCGAAATCAGATAGCTTTGCATTGAACTCCTGTTTTCACAAATAAATTTTACTAATTGAAGAAACATTTCCTAAAGTTTAAATAAATAATATCTTGCCCACTATAATGGACAAGACTTAGGTTCACCCTCTATGATGAACCTTTAAATTCACCGCACCATTTATGACCAATGAAAATTACATGTAGATAACTAAATAAAACATATTAAATTTATTTTAAAATAGTTAAAAAAGAATAATGACAATTCTAAACCACAAATCTTAATTTTTAAACCCTAAATAGTAATTTCTAAATCTAAATCCTATACCCTAAATCAAAATTCTATACCCTAAACCCAAATCCTAGATCCTAAACCCAAATCCTAGATCCTAAACCCAAACCAAAATTCTAAACCCTAAACCCAAACCATAAATCTTAAATCTAAACCAAGTACCCTAAACCCAAATCGTAGACCCTAAACCCAAACCTTATACCCTAAACCCAAATTCTATACCCTAAACCCAAATCGTAAACCTTAAACCAAACCGTATATCCTAAACTCGAATCCTATACCTTAAATCCAAACCGTAAACCCTAAAATTTAAATTTAAATTTAGGGTTTACGGTTTAGGTTTAAGATCTAGGATTTGAGTTTAGGGTATACGGTTTGGGTTTAGGGTCTAGGATTTGGATTTAGGGTATTAGATTTAGATTTAAGGTTTATGGTTTGGGTTTAGGGTCTAAGATTTGGGTTTAGGGTATAGGATTTTGGTTTAGGGTATAGAGTTTGGATTTAGAAATTAGTATTTAAGGTTTAAAAATTAAGATTTGTGGTCTAGAATTGACATTATTCTTTTTTAACTATTTTAAAATAAATTTATAATATTTTATTTAATTATCTACATGTCATTTCATTGGTTATAAATAGTGTGGTGAATTTAAAGGTTCACCATAGGGGGTGAATCTAAGTCTTGTCCCACTATAATATACTCCTATATTTTGGTACGAATATTCAGTTTATGTACCGCATCAAGAAGAATATTAGAGGCCTTGAAGTCTCGGTATATGACTTTAGCTTCGTGGAGGAAAGCAAGTCCTCTCGCGGCACTAATTGCAACTTTCATCCTTGTCTTCCACGGAATCGGATCTGCGCCTCCTGCACACAAGCAATAAACACCAAAAAATCATATTTTAGAGATTCTATCATAACTCGAATGTAAACTAGACCAGCTCCACCATCCAAATATAGTTACCCACTTCGAAATAGATGATTCTCAAGGCTTCCCTTGGGCATGTACTCGTAAACCAAAAGGCGCTTCTCTCCCTCCAAGCAAAATCCAATGAGCTTCACAAGATTCATGTGATGAAGCCTCCCTAGATAGTGAACCTCAGTCTGAAACTCACCAACATTTTCTTATTGTTATTATTATTTAATTTGTGCTAGACATCGATGTAACCCTACTCTGCATATTAAGTATCACTTATTTTTTAAATTGTATTATTAGAAATGTTGTTTTATATTTTCAATGCAAATATAAAAAAAATTTCAGTTTTTATCCTTACTTTTAGTTTTTAATTAGCAAAATCAAATAAAATAATGTATTAAGTAAAATGTAAAATAGAAAATCTAATATTTTTGAATCTGTGTAAAAACTTTAATTGGCACTTATAATGAGACAGAGTGATATTACATCTAAAGGAAACATATTAAGGATTATGAACTTACCAACCACTCTTTGTGTCCTTGAAACCCTTCTGATTTAAGTTTCTTGACTGCAACAACCATACCGGACCCTGGTTTTGAAGGCGACAAAGACTGCTCACCAATCCAACCTTTATAGACATAACCAAAACCGCCTTCACCGATAAGATTGTTGGGTTTGAAGTTTCTAGTGGCGGTTTTGAGTTCGTTGAATGTAAAGGCCTTTAGTGTTGGAGAAGTTAAGAGCTCTCCTTCACTTCTTGGTGTTTGAAGCGACCATGAACTGGTGAAGCTTCTGTTGCTGTAAGAGGGTATTATGAGGCTTGAGAGTCGAGGTTGCTGACTCGGTTTAGGAGAAATTCTCGATGATCCTGTTGTCCACGTTTAACACCAACATCAAAGAATCAATTATATGAAATATTAGTTAGGAACTACATGAAAGTTCTGATAAAAGCTATAATCGATGAACAACGGTACATAAATAAAATAACAGAGGATTCAATTTCTTATAACAAAAAAGTGTCTATTTAATTCTATTTTAAACTAACCATCTCGATGATTTAATTAAAGAAACATACGTAATATACATATCATAGTTTCATTTCATTTCATTAACAAGAAGTGGGTTTTGTTCCATACCTCCAAACGAGCTTTCTCTGTTATCTACTCTTGCAGGAGATTCCAAGCAGTTACCCATTAGAGAGATTGAGGTTTCTTGTGCGATTAAGCAATAAGAGTTGAATCTTTATGGAGCTCTGAAGGAGAACAGAATGGAAAAAACGGAGAAAATTATAAGAAGCAACAGAGGATATTAAATTAGAAGAAAACATAAAGACAAGGAAAGGATTTGTATGAAGAAAAATCTCTGTCTGTCGCTGTCGTCGTCGGTCAAAAGACTCAAAACCAAAGACGTGTACACCACCCATCACTAGTTTGGTCTGCTGCACATATTCTAATTTCGCCTTTTCCTTATCCGAGTTATCTAAATAATTATAATCGCATAGAAAATTTCTAGCAAAGTAATTCACACTATTTCACAACGACCAATGCGCATGAATTTAGGGAACTAATTAGAATATAGAAACAGAAAGGAGTGTGGAAGGATGGGTTTACAACGAAAAAGAGTCGTTGAAATTTGAAGTGGGTCGAAGTCAATTAACAATCTTCGAAAAGTCGAATAATTCCTTTTGCTCCAAGCAAAGATTCCAATTCTCTTACCCTAAACTTGCAACGTCATGCATCTTTTGATTACGTTTATCATATGATACTGGGCTTTCAAAAGCCAGACCCAACTTTGTCCGAACAACATGGTACATAAAAGTCAGAAAGTGTTCTGTTTCTTTAATAACGTTTAATTGTTTGTTTATTTGGACTTTACTTTTATACATTGAACCCCATTTTTTCAAATTTAGAAAATTTATTAATGCAAAAACACAAAGGATGATCACAAAGTCCAACTTGAGTTTTGGATGCGTGTCTACAAAAGATACCGTAACCGACCGTTGACAGAATAATTAAAAAATACTGAAATGTATATAATATTTGGCAACGTGAAATGGCAACGAAAGATCGTTTGCTAATACTTAAAATAATGCAAAACATCGAACCACTATCCTTAATGTCATTGCCAGTCACATGCATCCCATATTCTCATCTCTCCTTTTCCTTTAATCACTATTTTATTTTCACTTTAATAACATTTAAAAATAAAGAAATAATGCGTATGCTTATTATTTCCTAGCATTTCATCTTGCTCATCTTTTTAATTCATACACTGGAACTTACAGAATATAGACATTCCAACATTTTCACACTCCTTGATTTTGTGTTCAGTAGCTACATTTATGCACATAGTTATCTATATTTTTCATTATGGTCTACGTAAGTCCAAAGTAGAAATGAATTAGCTTTTCAGAACGTTCACATACAAATCTAATGCCTAACTTGAAAATTTTATCATTGAAGATCATAAACTTAGACATTTTATATGTATATAACATATACATAGTTTTCGAATAAGTATATAACATATATATAGCTTACTGAGAAAATATACATCGTAATCTTATATATGTACCTTTAGTTGATATATATTACTCTGAGCCATTCTTCCGTTGGAAGTGAGTAGTTAATCAAGTAACTGAAGCAGCAAGCACGTGGCCACATAGCCAGTTCTTCTTTACGGGTAATTCTTTGTTTCTTTGTAGCGACACTATAATTATATAAATATAGGCTCCAATTGGTAACCATCTCTTAATCGCAGAATTTCAAAAAATAGTAATTTGCAGAAAAATTAATTAACTGCAAAAAATTCAAAATTGTGAAATAATGGAATTAATGTTTAATTGTTCAAAATAAATATCAATGTTTAGCGAGTTTATTTTTAATAATAGATTGATAATTCATAATATTATAAAAAATTATAATATAACTTTATTTTTAACATAACTATTTATCATAAAAATATTACTATTTATTTAAAATGGTATTAGCATATAATTTAGTAATATAAAAGTGTTTAATTTATAATTTTCTACCATAATTTACTAAAACTCACTTTTCCATTTAATAAAAATTCTCTTTATATTTATGTCAGTAAAAACGCAAATATGCATTTGTTTTTTTTATCATTCCATAATTTTTCTTAATTAATAAAATAATTGTGGAATCGCGTAAATATCATTCTACCATTCTACAAGGTTACTAATCAAAACCATACAATATAACCTCTTTAAATTAATAATCTATAAATTAATATATACTAAAAATCTCTATAAAATAATATAATTTTGTAGTTCCAAATTGAATTTTTGGTTTAATTAGTATATCAATAAATTAATAATATCTATAAATTAATAAAAAATATAGTTTTGGTGTAATCCAATATTATTAATTTATAGAGATTTCATTGTAGTTGGAAAATACATGTGGCATCTGATACACTGTCACCAAATATATTTTTTTCTCTCAAAAGAGATTTAGAAAAGAAAATGAGGTATTAAATATCCAGCAAAGCTGCAAAAGATTAAATTAAGGAAATGCACATGATCCCATAAAGATTCGTAGATTAATTAATGCATAATGGCGCATTTTATAAGTTTGATGTCTCTTATCATTTTATCGTCGACTCTAAAGTATTATGGCATCCTCTAGGGTTTCAGATTCTGTCACATGGTTGCTTCTTCTTCCGTATAAATTCTTCTAATTTTTAACCCTTCAAACTACCAATTTTACTATATCGTTCTAGTAAGTTATGAATATTTTAACGAGTATAAATATCCAGATTTTTTTAAATCTGGATTATAAAAAACTAACGTATTTTCCCAATTTTTTTTCATATACTAATATTTCGTACGGCTTAAATGTATTATAAATTATGGGAATTAGCATCGTGGGTATTGCCATATTTGTCGAAATTGATTTTCATGTTTGGACGATCAGTTTATCACTATGATCCGAATCAGTTTAGATTTATAACTCATACGTATGAGAGATATTTTGCTTCAATTTGATTCTCGGTTATAAGAAAATGTTGTGAAGCTTTTTCTTGGTAAGGTTCTTGATCCCTCCATTTTTTAGTATGTCAAGCGCTTCATCGGCAGTGTACATTATAAGCTTCGGGGCGATCATCGAAAGCTAGTTACTCCAGAGACTACGTGGAAAGTCCAGGCATCCAAAACAACAAGGAGAACTTCATCTTTTCGTGATCTTTGTCTATGGTTGAAAACATCGACTAATGGAACGTGCCGGATATAGTGGATGGACGTAACTAGAATGTAATAGATTGACTTAGGATTTTTTGTTTAAACCGAAATTGTAACCGGTCTGAATTCTCGGTTTTTGGGTTGAAATAATATATATATATTATTTATAAAACAAACGTTGTGGATTCCTACAAATATATAACCACCGAAGATAATTGTACGAATAAGTGTCGTGTCGATATAATTACGCTTCTGAACGGAATTGATTGATTTGACCCCTGAGTTATTTAATTTCATCCACACAACTCTTGTGTATATGAAGTCTTTTTTTTCCGGGGATAAAGTTATATATGAAATCTTGATTTTGATTTTAAACTTGTTTAGGAAATTTAAGATTTGAAGAAATGGAAAGCTATATATGTATGGAAAAGTGAACAATTAAAATGATTTTAACTCACGTTTAACTAGTTAGTTCCCACTTCCCACATCTTCATGACATGGGTTTATAAAACTTGTTTATAACACTTCTTAACACTGATTTTAAGTATTGAAATTTTGTTTTATAAATATCTTAATTAATCAGGCAACAAGATCTGAACAACAAATTTCAAAATATATGTATCAAATAACGGATTATAACTATACATTAATAAAATTAAGGATTTTTCTTTTTTAGGTAACAAGCCTTAAACTACATGATTCTATGATATATGATTTATCATAGCTTGAGACATGCAATATCCCTAGTACAATTAATAAGAGTATATTACGTCGAAGAGATGAGGTAACGCTTTGAAGTGTAGTTCAAGCATCCAAGTTACAAAGGGTCCATTAACCAAAAAAGGCAAAGCAAACCAAAAAAGTTTGGCTAGAAGAAAATTGTACTTATAGAAATGAAGTGATTGATTCTTGCGGGTCTCACCAACGCATTTAGTTTAATTTTTATTTAGATCTGTTTTAATCATATTGGAGACTAGATCAGAGCGCTGAAACTATTCTCATAAACTATATATATAACTGATAAACCAATTCATTTGCAAGGTATTTTTTTACTTAACACCAAGTATCCGAATGTTTTCTTTTGGGAGCCATATATAGCAGATATAGACTCATAAACTTTGCAACTGGAACTACATGTTAACACCAAGTATATATATGCTACCAGTTCTTTTAAAAACAATAAAGTGAGACAAGTATCCTCTAAAAGCGAATGTTACTTTGAGTGGATCATTCAAATGCTTGTTAATGCCATGTTTTCAAACACTGTTTGATCATCAAATTTAGTGAGAATGTATCATTTGATTTATCCTGCTCGAGATTTCATATTTAGCGACACCTCAATTATCAATGATTTTGATGAGCTCGCCGCTACTTCTTGATAATATGAAATAAGTGAAAACATTATAAATTGTGTATGGACCTACGATCGCTCATATTTATGGCAACCAATTTTTTTTGTATCAACGTCACTAACAGCAATGTTGGCCTTGGTCTCTCCACATCTTAGGTCCCAAGCAACTTTTGTTTACTATCTTTTTTGTCGTTTCTTTTGCTGCTAGCGTCTAAGTTCCAAACAAAGCTAATTCCTACACCATTTGTAATTTTTTCACCATTTGTAATTACAACTGATATTATTTATATGATTGGTTCAAAGATGTTAGATATATATGTTGATGGTGAAAATTTAAATATTTTATCACAACAATAGAACGATCTCTTTAAGAAATTTCGAGAAGTTTAGAAGTGTCGGCCACTTGATTGTGGAAGAGTCGATAAAAAGGAGCGTGACAACTTTCCAACCCCGACTTGTTGGCTTGCTTTCCTTCAACTTTATTTGTCCGTTTCCTCTATCTCTCTTGGAATCTGTGTGTGCCTATGTCTCTTACTGCTTCCTTTTCTCTTGTGTCATATTTACTATATCTTCTACTTAAAATCATGTTTATCATAAATAACTATATAGTTTTTTTTTCTCTTTTATAACCGCGGAAATCCGGCAATTATGGTCAACCGACTAATCTTACAAGGTCCATGGCATTCTACGTCAGGGGCCGAGGGAGCTGTAGGAGAGGGGGTCATCTGACCCCTATAGATTCGTGTGAATTTTTTTTTTATTTGTATTTGGAAACGATTTTTGGTAAAAAAAGTCCAAATTTAGTATACCGACCCTGTTATTTTTGAGAACCTGACTTGACCCCATGATTTTTTTTTCTTTTCAAAATTTTTGTCAACGTGTTTCTATTTCGTACCAAATGATATCCAGTAACTATTAAAACAATATTTTCATTTCTTTATGCTAATTGTTTCCTGTTATTCTTTACAGCTGTCCAATATTTTTATCCACTAAAAATAATTGCTCTAACTTTATTTTACACAAACATTTTTCCTTGCAATATTTATTATACATTATAAACCATTTTAGCTCACAAGGTTAAATATGTTGTAGATATTTTTAAAAGATTAAGAATACTAACAGTTTTGTAAGTTAATATATGGATATATGTAAAAAAATATTTTTTTTCGAAAAAATGTAGAAAAATTATTTGCATATATGTATGTGAATAAACTATATTATTTTAGTAGATGTAAATGAAATATTAATTTTTAATTAATTTTAATTAATATTTTTTTTAATTGACCCCAGTCTAAATTAAGGTTGGCTCCGCCACTATTTTACGTATTCTTGCAATTTAGCGTTAGTTTGGGTGGCTAACATGAATCAAACTATAGATTCAATGTATTGAGATTATTATTCAAGCGCCACTAGCACAAACCCGTCGGTTATTATATAGGTTATTTACAGCAAAAAACTATATAGATTGAGCTGTGGTCGGTCGGTAAACATACATAATTAAATTGCAGAAAATATTAATTTAATTATTGAAAACTGCAGAAAGATATTCTTACACGGCTAGATAAGTTTTACGGGATGGCAAAATACATATGAGATTAATTAATATTTTATATAAACTTTAATTTAATAAAATATTAATAATTAAGTTAATCACTACAAATGTGAACATAACTAAAATTTATTAAAGACATTTTATTTTTATTATAACTTATTTTCCAACACGCTTTTAATAGTAAATTGATATTTTGTAATATAAAATTTATATTTCTGTATATTCAAAATTTTAAAATAGTATTATCATATAAGTAAGTGATATGAAAATGTAGATTTGATAAATAATTTATTAAAACTCAATTTTCTATTTAGTGACTTTTTTGTATCTTTGTAAAGTGGAGATTTGCGTTTTTGCATTTTTCATTCTGTAAATTTTGTTGATTGACAAAATACTTGTCGAATCTCGTTTAAATATGATCCTACCGTTCTAAAAAATACTAATCAAGACCTATATAGATTGAGGATATGTGTGTAAGTATTTTAAATAAAATTGGGTTGATGAAAAAATTATTATAGTGAATTTATGCATTAGTTAGTCAATTCTTGAATTTATCTACAAAATGTCCATTTCTTATTTACAATATAATTCTACGAACTGGCTAACTAGTGCATATATCCATTATAATTCTTTTGAGGTAGAGTTACAATTTTACAAAATTATAACAGTTATGTTTTTGTGCGTACTTAAAATACATGTTTATGTGATAACGTTTTTTTGAAAGAAAGTATGAGGTGCATTTTTAATTTTACCACAAACTTGATATCACTTTTAAATAATTTAAACGATTATTATTTTCATAAATATTTTTAAAATGTGATAAAATAAATAAATTAACATTTTTTTAAAATAAAAGTTCCATTTATTCATCCCATAAAAGGGAAACATTTCAATATCAACCATAAACAGATTCGAAAAAAACTCGGTACAACTATAAAATTAGGGTAATGAAATCTCGGACTACACTGCCAAGCTGTTGACGCAGCACTGGATCCTCTGACCCCATCACTACTGCCTCCTTGTTAATCTAGCGAAGGATCTAAAGCATCAAATTCTCCTCCTTGACGATAATATCGTAGTTTATTAAGCGCGTAAGAGGAGAAAAAATTCAGGGGTCCATACCTGATGTCAACATGTATCCGAACGCTAAGACACCTCCTCCAATGAAACAAAGAAACATGAGCTGAGTGGAGGCAGTTGAAACACGGCAAGAAAAACAAGCACTTGCGAAAAATTGATAGAATCCAACTTGCTGAGAAGACCAAAGACTCGCAACACTAAAAAAGTCAAATACTAAATTTGCCGTCACATTAACCTACGAAGACTAACCAAATTCCAAAACTCCAAATATGTTCCACTTCTAAGAATTAGAGAGTGAGTTAATTTACTAAACCCAAAGCAGCAACCGTGACAGGACGAAGCTGTGGACAATGAAGAACCAACTCGCAAAACCCAATTCGAAAGGTGCACAGTTCCGATTTGGGATCTCCACGTGTACAACCGAGGACATGAGAAGACAAGGATAGAGGAAGACCTACCAGACCTCCAACAACTGAGAATAGACAACTCCACATGCCAATGGAAGCTGGAGATCTACATGCGTCGGCGAAAAGATTATATCTGACACCGCCAAAAAGAAAACCAGAACCACACGTTTTGACGTCCAAGCACCTCCTGAAAAGGGTTGAGAACATCTCTAAAGTCGAGACACAAAGGCGACGAAGAACAAGGACCACCACCTCTCCACAGCGACAAAAGAGATCCGTGTCACGAGTCTTCTCTAAAGTCCACCCGTCTCTGAAAAGGTGTTCGCCGTTATTCACCATTCAAAAGCCAACTCTCATGCTATCAACCAACACCGTAACCTCGCATGGACATCGGGGAGGCCACCATCCTCTAGATATATCAACGGGCCCGAGATATAGGAAACTAGATTATGGGGGAATATCCTAGAACTTCGATATTTCGGTGATGGATTGCAGAAAACAAAAGAAGAGCAAAGAAAAAGAAGTAGAAGAAAGTTACCGGCGGTGCTATATCATGAAAAATGTTCACCGAAGAAGAAACAAAAGCGTTAGATTCAAAAAGTTTGAGAAAGGAAAATTAAATTAATTATTTTTAAGTCATTAATTTAAAATATTTAATAATCATTTTTCTAAAATTTTATAGGCACAATTCTACTCCTTAAATATTAAACTCTAATCAGTAATTATTAAATTTTAAATTCAAATGGTAAAATAGTTTTGATCAATTATATTTTTGAAAAGTGGTAACCAATTTAAAGATATTTCAATCAATTTTTAAAAGCACGAGTTGAATGAAACTAATAATGGTATCAAGATGGTATGAAAAAGCAAGGGTTATGAAATTGATAGTCTGCTCTGCTGCATCCTCAGACGAAAATTTCGTACGTCTTCTGTAAGGTCTCGTGATTTAAAACATTAACTCTATAGATTTTGTCCCATCATTTCTTTTCTTTTAACCCGGTCGACCAAATCATGACATATGTAGAACTTATTTCATGGGTTTAAACAAAAATGACAATTTGCTACATGGAAACCGTCATTTTCATTGGCTGTTCCATTTATTTCTTCCCACTTTTGAATATGACCACTTCGACCACACGGTGCCAGTACCCACGACGAAAGGATTAATGATATAAAAATATTATATTCTTTCCTCCATAATATATTCTCATAGACAAATGTTATCGCCATAATGATATACTCCTTCCGTTTTATATTACTTGTCGTTCTAAGTTTATGCACATAGATTAATAAAACATTTAATTTTACATATTTCCAAAATAAAAACACTATTACCAATACACCTAACTATATATCAACCAATAGAAAAATAGAATAAAGAATATTGTCAATAAATTTTGCATTAAAAACCGAAAACAACACTTATTTTAAAACAAAAATTTTCCTCTAAAACGACAAATAATTCAAAACGGAGGGAGTACTAATTGATAATCTGCGCAATGAATTTTTAATAATAAATTATTCATACAAAACCTTAATGTTCTGCAATAATTTTAATTTTATAAACTTTAAAATCGTATATAACACTTGAGCATGAATATAAGGTTGATAAATAATATATGGACCATAGTTGTTGATAATTTTTTTTTAAAGTCCATAGTTTTAAATTTCGGCTTAAACTAACTATCCCCATTACTAATAATTTTCCGAAAATAGAAAATGATATGGAACTTTAATTGTGTGAGAATCAACCATCTTCCAGCCCTTTTTATATGAATTGGACGTGAAATAGTTTGTCATTTATATCTAGAAAATCACTACTCCCTTCATTTTAGAAAGATCCATATTTTACTTTTTTCAATGTATTATTTAATGAAAATTTGGTGACTTCAACAAAACTAATTGTGTTTATTAGATGTCTATTGGTTTAAAAATTATGAAAAATTATTACTCACAAAAACCAATGCATTTTAATGCGTTTTCTTAATATGTATGAAAAATGTAGAATACAGTGAAACCTCTATAAATTAATAATGTTGGGACTACACCAAAACTATAATTTTTTATTAATTTATAGAAAATATTAATTTATCGAAATACTAACTGAACTAGAAACTCAATTTGGAACTATAAAATTATATTAATTTAAAGAGGTTATACTGTATGTATCTTTTTGAAACGGAGGAAATATTTATTAAAAGTAATATATACTTGCCATATAAAATAATATACAATCTTTTATGGAATAAAATAGACGACCGGTTCGATGACAAAAAGTATATATATACGACCAATTCAAGTTCATTTATGTAAACAACATATGTAGTATATGTCAAATTTTCCTTTTCAATATACAATTGCATTTATCAATTTTGAGAATTAATTGAGCATACTATAGCGTCATACTAATAAACGATCGGTTTAATGGTTGTATTATAATTTTTCTAGTAGCATAAGAATTTTTAAATAAAAGTTGTGAAAAAGCTGTGAAGCTAACACCTAAGCATTGAACAAAATGTTACAATTTAAAAATGTTTCTCTTTTAATATTATACTAGATCTTGACCCGCGCTTTGGAAACGCAGAATATTTTACGATGAAAAATTTCACTAATAACTTAACAAATATTTTGGTAACTTTTAAAAGTGTGTATTTAAAATATTTTTGCATTTAAATCAGTGTTTTTAAATTTAACTCGATTGTGATTATACCGGTTAATTCGGAGATCTGACAATTCAATTTAGGTTTTTAAAATATTCATATTAAAAAAATTACTAAAACCCGAGACTAACCGATTGAACTGTTGGATGACCGATATGTAATCTCATTTGATTTAAATTTTAATAATTTCATAATTTGTAATCTTATACTTCAAATTTTAAAGTTCATTAGTTTACAATTTATGAAATTATGACGTTTCTACAAAATTTTAAAAAGAAAATAATAGATATAACATAACTAAGATTAATTATTGTATTGTTTGGAAACATTGATAGTAGTATAAAAAATATATTGTTTGGAAACATTGATAGTAGTATAAATAAATAAATATATTGTTTGGAAACATAGATAATAGTATAAAGAAATAAACATTAATGATTTAATGTAAGTTTAACTATAAAGTATAAAGGTGTATTTAATTTAAAAACTTACAAAATAAATGTTAGGTCCAATAGAATGTTTCTGTTTTAATAAGATAGATATATATATGACTTTTTGACAAAAAAAAAAGAAATTAGATGACTTTTACACATTTTTTACATACCATTGCTAAAAAGCACAAAAAAACTCGGTGGTGTTTGGTTGTATATTTCAAAGTGAGCTGATGATAGATTCCAATTTTTTGAAACATTCATGGGTTCTTTTTTCTTTGGTAAAAAATAATATATTATTTTTGGCAACAGTACATGGGTTCTTTTTAACAAAATTCAATACAAAATCAAAAATATATATATCATTTTTTTCTTTTTAAAAACAGGTCTTCCAGTTTCAGTTGTACTGTTGCTGATCAAGCCATGGCCAAAAACCAGAGTGGTCATCCATTCCACACAACATGTTACTGATACTGTTTTCTTCTTTAACCATACTTTGTCCTGACGACGAGTTTTGGAAGAACTGCATCGTCGCCGTGGTGGTCGTAGCGGCTGCTGGTGACGGTGGGAAGAAGTGTCGGCCGACTGTCTGCTGTGCTGGTGGGTGGACGCCGGTTGTTGTGCTGTCTACTGATGGCGGGGCAGTCGAGATATCAAGTCTGAGATTGTCGGAACTATTATCGCTTCTGTTACTGCAAGATCCTTCCGTCTCTTTGTTCAAATTTATTGATTCTATTTGTTCTTTGTTTTTTAGTCCCATTATCTGAAGTTTCAAAACACATTTATGAAACATATTAGATTCGAGTTTAGAAAAGAAGAGTACTGTATAATGTGATAAGCACAACAAAGCTATTGTTTTCAGATCTCTTTTTCAGACAAGAGGGGGAAAAAAAGATAATGATGTTTAAAAAGTCACGAATCATGTCGAGTTTAGTAACCTTACTTGAATGCAACTTCGATCCAATAATTATTATCATTTAAAAAAAAAATTACCCTATGAAGACATTATGAGACTCTGAACCAAAAAAGTCTAAGTCTATAAACTCCTATTTATCCAAATAGGAAATATAATATATTCCATTACTTTTTAATAAAACAAACCGTATTTAAGTAAAATTTTCAATTTTAAAAAGTAAAGCTGTGAGATTAATTACCTCAGCTTGGAGTTTCTGATTATGAGTTCGAAGAAGATCATTATCAGCTTTTAGGGCATCGAATTGTTGTTTAAGAGTATCGTAATCTTTCTCGAGCTGCTTTGTTTTCCAGCGAGCTCTTCTGTTCTGAAACCAAATCGCGATCTGTCTTGGCTGTAAACCCAAGGCACGAGCCAACTGCATTTTCCTCTCTGGTTCAAGTTTGTTTCCAAGCTCGAAAGTCTTCTCCAACGTCTTCACTTGCTCCATGTTCAATCTCCTCTTCTTCTCTCCCATGTGAGACCCATCATCTGAATACTCCTCTTCTCCGTTCATATTGTTCCCCACTTCTATTGGAGATCTCTTACCTAGAAACGAAGCAAACCCTAGAAACAGCAAGAAAACAGAGTTTTTAGAATACAGAGGACGTGAGTAAGTGAGAGTGTTTGTGTGTGTGCGTGTGTGTATACCATTGAGATCTTGAGGTATGGAGCAAGAGGGAAGGAGAGGTGCAAGAGATGGAGATTGATGAGGATGATCGTCTTCGTAAGAAGCTTGGATCATGAAATTTGAAGGGAAGAAAGACATTCCATTATTACAAGACATTTTTTCTCCTGTTTTTGAACAGAAGACAAGACAATGTTTGCTTAAACTTTGGTTGTTCCTATTTAGTTTCTTCTTGACATCATAATTGAGAAGTAGAGATCTCACAACTCTTTGTGTGAGTCGAAGAATCAAACCGATAAAGAGTAGAGGAATATAAAAGGAGAGATAGTGAAATGAATCGGCCTATAGACTATACCACTTATGGTATTTGTTACTTCTTTTATTGCGTTTTATATAGAAAGGCTGATAGAGAGAGGGATCCTCGTTATTAAGTACATCAAATTGCTTAATCTTCATTTAAATTAAACTAAACGAAAGCTATACTCCGACTCCATTTTTTTGTTTTCATTTTCCGCTATAGATTTACTGAAATGCAATTTATTTGACCATGGTATACCAACTGTACTCTGCTCGATGACTATTCTAAACTATTTCGAGGTGCTGAGAAACGTTGATGATAAAATCTGGATAATAACTGAGGTGTAATTGCGTCGAGTGAAGCCAAAGAATCATCAAGATCTAGAACAAAAATGTTGTTAGATTGCTCGTATTCTTTTTTTTTTTGAACACAGATTGTTCATATTCATATGTTTACAATCATAAGAAGATTTAAAATCCTATTAGTGAAATTAGAACCAAAAGATAGGGGGGTATATTTAGGATTCAGAATTATTTGATTTTTGTAATAAGGTTTTAGATGAGTTGGAGTGAATTAGGAAAATTGTTATGAGTTTTAATATAGATTTTGAAATTCCATTTCTAATCATGCAATTTGGATCTTTATATTTAAAATTTTAACGGATATCCTAAAATAACATATTCAAACTATTTTTAATAATAAAAATTCTAAAATATACTTTAAAATCAAAAGTTCAGTAACATCAGCTTTTAAATGATTTATTAAAATTCATGTTCCCATCTGAATTCAAATCCAATATAATATATTTTGCTGAATATTTTTACGATATGAAAACGAAAGAATTGAATATTATATAAGGAAAACATAAAAGGGTTACAGCTTGCTTACAATGTGGAAAAAAAAAAGATGAGAATCAAAAAGGTAAGAAGGAAATGACTCTCTTCTTTTTCCCCTTGGGAGAGACACGCAGATGTGTTCTCTCTCACTCATCAAACAGTAATTAGAGACATGCAGATGTGTCCTTTTCCTCTTGTAAACCAAATTTGATGGGTCCAATGCTCATCTTAAATAACAACTATCCAAGTTATTTCTCGACTCAATGTGTATTCCGAATCAAGATCTAATTATTAACCCAGGGAAGGTGGATAGTGAACGGGTCCACTTGGTAGTTTCTTGAGATTTCAATTTAAAATCAATTGGTAATTAGCGGAGTGGCTCAAATCCTTTTTATACTATTTAAGTCTTCATCATATTTCCGATGTGAGATCTTTAATCCCAACACCCTCCTTCGAGATAATGGTGCGTATAACCATTAATCTCGCAGAATCCATCATACCCCTATCGAAACAATGCTTTTTCTAACAATTTCGATAGAACTGTGCCTTCTTTAGGCCATCAGCTAATTAGTTGATCGGGCCACTTTCCGGACCGGATTAATGGGTCAAGGTGTGAGCCCGCTCTGATACCATGATAAATTTCTTGGGTTTTCAACTTAAAATCAATTTGCAATTAGTAGAGTGATTCAATTCCTTTTTATATTACTTAAGTCTCCATCATATTTCCACCGATGTGGGATCTTTAATACCAACACCACTGTTGATCTTAAATGTGTATATACACTAGTACGTATAGGCCTATTAAAAATCGTATTGTGCTACATAGACCTACCTAGTCTTGTAGGTCTATCGAGGGTACACAATCAAGAAGAACCTTAGTATTTTTATGTTTCTTGGGAAGAGAGAAGTGATATTATTGATTTTCAGATGTTCTATGATGCTAACGTTGGGATTACTTTGATACAAAACATTAAAAGGATAAACAGTTCATGGATTATGGCATTATATGTTTCAATCGAACGCAGTTTATCAACTTTATCTAGTGATAACTTATAAAATCTGGTAGTTCGTGGGTTAGAATCCTATTTGTTTCCATAAACCGCTTTCCTAAGTTTTAGAAAAACAGACTTTATTTCAAAAAAGAAATTTTTAGAAAAACAAGTAAACAAAATTTTTATTTTCGATAACGTCACCAAAAGCATTAAATAGTAACAAGAATTTTTAAACTTTTAGCTTGGAACAACATATACAAAGTTTCAACACTTGTAATAGTTCTTTTTTTTTTGAAACACAAGTAATAGTTCTTTTCAAAACAGAAAAAATGAAAGAAAGATAAGTATGATTCTACTGTTTTGTTTGTTTTGCATATGCCAACATGGATATATGCAAAAACAAAATCAAATATATAGACAGAACGTGTTACATGGCTTATTTACGCAAGAATGCATATGCATTAATGCATGTATAGACAGACTTATAAAGATGGTACGTGGGGTATTTAGGTTAAGGAAAAAAACAAACAAAATCACTGTTTAATTAACCCCACATAAGAGCTGTTCTATTTTGTCCCTACTTCCTTTCCTCTTCCATTCCTTCTCCTAATCAATCTTTTCGTAATTAATTTTCCCAACACCCCTTGTGCCGTTTAAATAGATCAATTTATCATAATCGTTTTCTAAACTAACATGAACCACATAATTATTAACATTTACATTCTGTTTCACTCAATTTATCATAATAGGTTTGTCGGAC
Organism: Raphanus sativus; assembly: GCF_000801105.2. Classification (NCBI taxonomy): domain Eukaryota; kingdom Viridiplantae; phylum Streptophyta; class Magnoliopsida; order Brassicales; family Brassicaceae; genus Raphanus; species Raphanus sativus. The sequence continues at coordinate 2,787,045 of NC_079519.1, read as the reverse complement.
CGGGTTCAACCGTGAACCAGACACCAAGCCGGGTTGGATTAATGCTAAAACCCAACTAAAATTGAACCGGTTAAAAACCCATATTGAACCGTTAAAAACCCAGAAACCGACGATCCAACGAACCGGCAAAACCCTGGTTCGTATAAAAAAATATTAATAAATAATTAGTTTTAAAAATGAAATAAAAATAGAGTTTATGACAAATGGTAATTCACAAGGTATTGCCATTTTTGACGTTTTTTTCTTTTTGAGTCTGTGACGTCTCTGCAAGACTGCAATTCACAAGGTATTTTAAATTTTTGTGTTTTGATGTCTTTGCAAAATTTTTGCGATGTACTAAGCAATAGAAGAGAATGATCAATAAATTTGATTTCCACCAAATTCAAACACAGAAAATCAACAACGGTCACAATGAAAATCAACAACCGTCGAAACATTGCACTAATATGTATAATTTTTTTAAAGGTGATAAAAATTTATAGTGACCTGGAGAGTAAACTTTAAATGTGTTTTTTTTATTGATTTAGATTTGAACTATTAGATTTTTTTATTTTTGTTATTATATTTCAGTTTGCTATTTTCTAAAATATGCATATTATATACAAAATATTATTAAATTCAGTTTAATACATCAAACCCGGTCGAACCCAATCGAACCAGGTCGAACCATATTGACCCATGATTCAAAATATTTCCGGTTCAGTCGCTGGTCCGGTTTTAAAAACACTGGTTTCACTTTATATTAATATTAATTAAGTTACAAAAAAAAATATTAATCATTACTTATTAGAGTACTTACCCGTCTAACTGAGTGCCCCATCACCTCGTGCGAATCTTCAATCAAAATTTAAACTTTTGTATTCGAGTACTTATCCATTTATCTTTTTTTTTTGTAAGCTCTTATCCATTTATCTAATATTTTCATATATGCAGACATGAAGCAAATTGAGAAAATAGCATTGGTTAAATTAAACTAACCATTTCAGTATTCATATCGTTCAAAATATTATGTTAAATATTTGATTTATTTGAGGTAGGCATGTATATACACGCCTTTGAAAAAAAGAATATACATTAAAAATGGGTGAATTGGTTGATCATCCTAAAAGAATGATGAAATTAAGAAAATACCTATAATATGACAAGTTTATGTCTATGGAAGAAAGTATCATAGTGTGTGATTTAGGGTATAGATTTAACTAGGATATAAGCTGTGGGAGTACAATTTCTCTAAAAATTATATACAAACCTAACACTAATAAATCATGTTCTTGAACAGAAAACGATTGTGTTACAAAAAAAAAGAACAGAAAACGATTATCTCATTTAAGACACATTTTTAATACATTCAACGAGCCTAAGAAAACTTAGAATAAATGATGACCTTATTTTTCCAATTTGTTTATAGTGTTTCCAAATCCATTCTTACAAAGAGATTCGACTGGACATGATATGTGCACTCCCTCACCAAGAAGTTAAATTATTAGCATGATAAGACTGGTGAAGAGGCAGCCAGTCTCACAAGTTGCTGGAAATTTGGAAATATTGTGCACTCGTGTTGTAATATGATCATCAAACCTTTTTATCTATTTTGAAACGATATATAAGTCCATATATGGTTTCGATTAATGTCTATCCAATATAAAAAAACGTCACAATCGTCACAAAACTTCAATGTGAAATTCAGGAAAGTCAGCAATGTAGTTTTCAAGAAGTCGCAATATGTCTCTCCCCTCGCGTCACCACTACTAGCGACCTAGCTGCATAGTATACAATACTGTATATGACAAAATTATATGATATATACGTGATCGTTCGTTTGTGCTTCTGTCAGATTTTACTTGGGACGTCACTATTGCTATTGTGGTCAGGGATAGAGCTGAGAGTTTAAATATTTACTCGTGGTTCCGGTCTAGTTTAAGCCGCCACGGGAGTTGAATCGCTAATTCAGCTTTAGTAAAGCAACTCATGCCGTCTATAGTGCATTAGAAAAAATATCATTTAAACCATTAATTTTCAAATTTGATTAAAATAAAATATTAACTTTATTATAAATTAAAAACACTCAATTTTTATTGAAAATCTATTTAAATTGTAAACTTCCTTGACCATATCATTTAATCTTAAAATGGTTTTAAAGTTGATAACCTTTTTGATAAAAATAGAAATTAACAGTTTTTCAAAAAATTGAAAGTTACCTTTTAGAATATATCATTTATTAATTATAAAATTTTATAGTAGAAATATTGAATAAATAAAAATACATTTATATTCAAAAAGAGGTAGTAAACATATCATTAATTTAATAAATATTTATGTAATGATTATTAAAAACTTTTATAATTATTTAGTGATAATTATGTCACTTTTTGTAACTATTCATATAGTCCTAATTGGACTATGTTTTATAATTTTTATTGTCAAAATTTTTAATTTTATTTTTAAAATATTATTATATTTTTTGATTCTCACAAGAAAATTAATGTTATATAGATTCTTTATGATTCTAATGATGTACCAATATTTTTGATCTTAACAGTTTTTGGTGAAAATGATTTTTTGGTGAAAATCATTTTTCATTAAAATGCAAAAGGAATCTTGTAACACATTTATAGAAATTATATAAAAGAATTTTGGATAAATATTTTTGTTTGATAATAAAAGGTTCAATTAACATTTCAAAAACAAATGTTTTGACAGTAAAATTATAAAACAAAATCCAAATCAAATTATATAAATAGTTACAAAAATTGATCGTAAATAATTCTAAAAGTTCATCATAATCATTTTATAACTATATAATCAGTTAATGATATGTTTAGAACCTCTGTTGTCTTTGTTTCTCTAGATAATGAAGATTGTATAATGCTAATTCCACTAATCTAGTCAGTATATATGAAATTTTAGTAAACTAAATATTAAAAATTTAGAATGATTCCTATATACCATGAAAGATAGTTTATAATACATTAATTCAAATGTAGAATGTGGTTTGAAAATTTTAAACTTAAGTGAAGATTATAAAATTCAGTATATAGAGGATTTACCGAAAACTCATTATTTTTGAAGGGGTTAACAAACGGATTTTTAAAAAATTTCAAAAAATATGAAAATATGAATTTAGTGTATAGTTTCATCGAGTATTGACATAAGCCGATGGTCAAATAGTTTAGAACCTTTGTGGTTTCCGTTTCTCTAGTTAATGAAGATTTTATAATGTTAATTCCATTGTTCTAGGCAGTATATGAAATTTTACCTAACTAAATATTAAAAATTAGAATGATTCCTATATACCATGAAAGATAGTTTAGAATACATTAATTAAAATGTAGAATGTGGTTTAAATTTTTTAAACAAAAATAAATAATATAAACTTCAGTATATAGAGGATTTACCGAAAACTCATTATTTTTGAAGGGGTTAACACATGGATTTTGGAAAAATTTCAAAAATATGAAAATCTGGTTTAAGTGTATAGTTTCATCGAGCAGTAACATAAGATGATGGTCAAAGAGTTTAGTACCTTTGTAGTCTCCGCTTCTCTAGTTAATAAAGATTTTATAATGCTAATTCCATTGATCTATGCAGTATATGAAATTTTACTAAACTAAATAGTAAAATTTAGAATGATTCCTATATACCATGAAAGATAGTTTAGAATACATTAATTAAAATGTAGAATGTGGTTTGAAATTTTTAAACAAAAGTGAAGAATATAAACTTCAGTATATAGAGCATTTACCGAAAACTCAATATTTTTGAAGGGGACCCACAGATTTTGAAAAATATTCAAAAATTTGAAAATCTTGTTTTAGTGTATAGTTTCATCGAGCTATAACATGAGATGATGGTCAAAGAGTTTAGAACCTTTGTAGTCTCCGTTTCACTAGATAATGAAGATTTTATAATGCTAATTCCATTGATCTAGAAGATTTACGGAAAACTCATTATTTTAGAAGGGGTGGTTAACCCACGGATTTTTAAAAAATTTCAAAAATACGAAAATATGGTCGAGCAGTAACATAAGCTGATGGTCAAATAGTTTAGAACCTTTGTAGTCTCCGTTTCTCTAGTTAATGAAGATTTTATAATGCTAATTCCATTGATCTATACAGTATATGATATTTTACTAAACTAAATATTAAAAATTTAGAATGATTCCTGTATACCATGAAAGATAATTTAGAATACATTAATTGAAATGTAGAATGTGGCTTGAAATTTTTAAACAAAAGTGAAGAGTATAAACTTCAGTATATAGAGCATTTACCGAAAACTCAATGTTTTGAAGGGGTTAACCCACGGATTTTGAAAAAAAATTCAAAAATTTGAAAATCTTGTTTTAGTGTATAGTTTCATCGAGTACTGACATAAGATGATGGTAAAAGAGTTTAGAACCTTTGTAGTCTCCGTTTCACTCGATAATGAAGATTTTATAATACTAATTCCACTAATTTAGGCAGTATATGAAACTTTAATAAACTAAATATTAAAAAATTAGAATGATTCCTATATACCATGAAAGATAGTTTATAATACATTAATTCAAATGTAGAATACGTTTGAAAATTTTAAACTAAAGTGAAGAGTATAAACTTCAGTATATAAATGATTTACCGAAAACTCATTATTTTTGAAGGGGTTAACCCACGTATTTTGAAAAAATTTCAAAAATATGAAATCTGGTTTTAGTGTATACTTTCATCGAGCAGTTACATAAGATGATAGTCAGAGAGTTTTGAACATTTGTATTCTCCGCTTCTTTAGTTAATGAAGATTTTATAATGCTAATTCCATTGATCTAGGCAGTATATGAAATTTTACTAAACTAAATAGTAAAAATTAGAATGATTCCTATATACCATGAAGATAGTTTAGAATACATTAATTAAAATGTAGAATGTGGTTTGAAATTTGTTTAAAAAAATGAAGAATATAAACTTCAGTATATAGAGGATTTACCAAAAACTCATTATTTTAGAAGGGGTTAACCCACATATTTTTAAAAAAAAATTCAAAAATACGAAAAATATGGTTTTAGTGTATAGTTTCACGAGTATTGACATAAGCTGATGGTCAAATAGTTTAGAACCTTTGTTGTCTTCGTTTCTCTAGATAATGAAGATTGTATAATGCTAATTACACTAATCTAGTCAGTATATATGAAATTTAAGTAATCTAAATATTAAAAAGTTAGAATGATTTCTATGTACCATTAAATTTATTTTAGAATACTCTAATTCAAATGTAGAATGTGGTGTTAAATTTTTTTAAAAAAATGAAGAGAATAAATTTCAATATAAAGAGGATTTACTGAAAACTCATTATTTTAAAAGGGGTTAACCCACGGATTTTGGAAAAGTTTCAAAAAATGAAAAACTGGTTATGGTGTTTATTTTCATCGAGAAGTAACATATGATGATGGTCAAAGAGTTTTAGAACCTCTGTTTTCTTCGTTTCGATAGACAATGAAGATTGAATAATGCTAATTACACTAATCTAGTCAGTATATATATGAAATTTTAGTAAACTAAATATTAAAAATTTAGAATGATTCCTATATACCATAAAAGATAGTTTAGAATACATTAATTCAAATGTATAATGTGGTTTGAAATTTTTAAACTTAAGTGAAGAGTATAAATTTCAGTATATAGAGGATTTACCGAAAACTCATTATTTTATAAGGGGTTAACCCACAGATTTTAAACAAAATTCAAAAATATGAAAATATGGTTTTAGTGTATAGTTTCATAGAGTATTGACATAATCTTATGGTCAAATAGTTTAGAACATTTGTAGCCTCCGTTTCTCTAATTAATGAAGATTTTATAATGCTAATTCCATTGATATAGGCAATATATGATATTTTACTCAACTAAATATTAAAAATTAGAATGAATCGTATATACAATAAAATATAGTTTAGAATACATTAATTCAAATGTAGAATGTGGTTTGAAATTTTTAAACAAAAGTGAAGAATATAAACTTCAGTATATAGAGCATTTACCGAAAACTCAATATTTTTGAAGGGGTTAACCCACGGATTTTAAAAAAATTCAAAAAATTGAAAATCTTGTGTTAGTGTATAGTTTCATCGAGTACTGACATAAGATGATGGTCAAAGAGTTTAGAACCTTTGTAGTCTCCGTTTCACTAGATAATGAAGATTTTATAATGCTAATTACACTAATCTAGGCAGTATATGAAATTTTAAACTAAATATTAAAAAATTAGAATGATTCCTATATTACCATGAAAGTTAGTTTAGAATACATTAATTCAAATGTAGAATATGGTTTGAAATTTTTAAACTAAAGTGAAGAGTATAAACTTCAGTATATAAAGGATTTACCGAAAACTCTTATTTTTGAAGGGATAAACCCACGGATTTTGAAAAAATTTCAAAAATATAAAAATCTGGTTTTAGTGTATAGTTTCATCGAGCAGTAACATAAGATGATGGTCAAAGAGTTTAGACCCTTTGTAGTCTCCGCTTCTCTAGTTAATGAAGATTTTATAATGCTAATTCCTTTGATCTATGCAGTATACGAAATTTTACTAAACTAAATAGTAAAAGTTAGAATAATCCTATATACCGTGAAAGATAGTTTAGAATACATTAATTAAAATGTAGAATGTGGTTTGAAATTTTTAAACAAAAGTGAAGAATATAAACTTGAGTATATGGAGGATTTACCGAAAACTTATTATTTTAGAAGGGGTTAACACACAGGTTTTGGAAAAATTTCAAAAATATGAAAATATGGGTTTAGTGTATAGTTTCATTGAGCACTAAAATAAGATGATGGTCAAAGAGTTTAGAACCTCTGTTGTCTCCGTTTCACTAGATAATGAAGATTTTATAATGTTAATTCCATTGATCTAGGCAGTATATGAAATTTCAGTAAACTAAATATTAAAATGTTAGAATGATTTCAATATTAATTTAGAATACATTAATTCAAATGTAGAATGTGTTTTTAAAATTTTTTAAAAAAGTGAAGAGAATAAACTTCAGTATAAAGAGGAATTACTGAAAACTCATTATTTTAAAAGGGGTTAACCCACGGATTTTGGAAAATTTTCAAAAATATGAAAATCTGGTTTTAGTGTTTAGTTTCATCGAGCAGTAACATATTATAATGGTCAAAGAGTTTAGAACCTCGGTTGTCTTTGTTTCTCTAGATAATGAAGATTGTATAATGCTAATTACACTAATCTAGTAAGTATATATGAAATTTAAGTAAACTAAATATTAAAAATTTGTAATGATTCCTATATACCATGAAAGATAGTTTAGAATACATTAATTCAAATGTAGAATCTGGTTTGAAAATTTTAAACGAAAGTGAAGAATATAACTTCAGTATATAGAGCATTTACCGAAACTCAATATTTCTGAAGGTTAACCCACGGGTTTTGAAAAAAATTCAAAAATTCAAAAATCTTGTGTTAGTGTATAGTTTCATCGAGTACTGACATAAGATTATGGTCAAAGAGTTTAGAACATTTGTAGTCTCCGCTTCTCTAGTTAATGAAGATTTTATAATACTAATTCCATTGATCTATGCAGTATATGAAATTTTACTAAACTAAATAGTAAAAATTAGAATAATCCTATATACCATGAAATATAGTGTAGAATACATTAATTAAAATTTAGAATGTGGTTTGAAATTTTTAAACAAAAGTGAAGAATATAAACTTCAGTATAACGAGGATTTACTGAAAACTCATTATTTTAAAAGGGGTTATCCCACGGGTTTTGGAAAATTTTCAAAAATATGAAAATATGGTTTTAATGTTTAGTTTCATCGAGCAGTAATATAAGATGATGGTCAAAGAGTTTAGAACCTCTGTTGTCTTCGTTTCTCTAGATAATGAAGATTGTATAATGCTAATTACACTAATCTAGTCAGTATATATGAAATTTTAGTAAACTAAATTTTAAAAATTTAGAATGATTCATATTATAGATAGTTTAGAATACATTAATTCAAAATTAGAATGTGGTTTGAAATTTTTAAACTTAAGTGAAGAGTATAAACTTTAGTATATAAAGGATTTACCGAAAACTCATTATTTTTGAAGGGGTTAACCCACGGATTTTGAAAAAAATTCAAAAATTTGAAAATCTTGTGTTAGTGTATAGTTTCCTCGAGTACTGACATAAGATGATGGTCAAAGAGTTTAGAACTTTTGTAGTCTCCGTTTCACTAGATAATGAAGATTTTATAATGCTAATTCCACTAATCTAGGC